>NW_020664420.1:47773091-47957100 GCF_002925995.2 Terrapene triunguis | reverse complement strand
TACGTCTGTTAGTCTATAAGGTGCCACAGGACTCTTTGCTGCTTTTACAGATCCAGACTCACACGGCTACCCCTCTGATACTTTCCAGGATCTGTACATTAAAGCTCATGAGGCAGAAGAGCTATTACTCTCTGGGTTCTCTTTAAGAGGAAAGAGTGAAGCCAGTAACAGGCAGCACCTTCCAGTCCCATGAAGATCTGCAAGTGATTTGATAACTTCAGGGTTAGTGGAATTGAAGGTGATGATAAATCTAATATCAGCATGGACACCTGGTCTTTATCCACTTCCCAGAGGAGATCATTGGTCCTTCTGATCATACTCTGTGCCATACCCAAATCAAGATTGACACAGGTGAAAGTCCAAGGAATCAAGATACTGTGAGTTGACACATCTTCTACAAACTTAAGCAAAAAGATTATACGTGACTGGGAAGATAATGTTAAGTTTTTTTAAAGTATAAACTGCACACGTGCTTCCCAAAAAGGGAATGAGCATGTCCACTAGTAAAGGACTTAATACTTCCCCCACTGGCTTCCAGAGAATGCTGGCCATTTGCCCCGTCCCATCCACGGATGCAGATAGGTGGTCCAAATCCATTTGGTGTTACCAGAAAAGTATCATGAAATTCCCTTGCGTTGGGAGAGATTGTCATTAGCAATAGAATGGAGACAGCTATTAGTCTGTCAGGGTGGACCACCAAAATGGATCACTTGCCCTGACAAGAGCAGTGAACCCCAATCTCATTTGCTCTATGGAATAGCTATAATATCTAGCCCTTCAATGTCTAATCTTAACAAAAACAAAAACAAAATCAGATCCTTACTTGAGCCTAAGGGTGAGCCACCTAAACCAATCCCATTGTCACAGCAATGGATATAAAATCCTCAGCCAACTCGGAAGACCCACCTATGTCATTAGTCACTGAGCATATAGAGGCTCCCTTCCTGAAGTAGTGAAGAACTTCATCCTCTCAGGGAATTTGCAGTGCTAGGATAGTTGGACTACACAATTAGTCCAACATAAACTTACCTCAGCTCTCATACTAAATAGTATGTCTATCAGCTCTAGCTCTAGAGTAGTAGAATCCCTAGATTTTTAGGTGGGATGTGAAAAGCGGAGCTGCACAACCTCCTCAACTATCCACCTTCAGATCATGCTGCACTGACTAGCCAGCAGAAGCTAGCTGTGTCAGAATTGGCCAGCGTTTGTCATCTAGCCGAGTTTGTTATACATGAAAGGCTCTGTGTTCTTCTTAAAATACTATGTTTTTTCAATGCTTAGCCACTGACTTAGCATTCTTTGTTTCATATTATTGCATGCAGTGTTTCTTTCATTATATCCGCCCAAGTAATAAAAAGCAAAACAAATGGCACTAAGATTAGATATTTCAATCTAGATTTCTAGGAGATTTAAATCTTCTCCTACCTTGTTTTCCTTTACTCACAAACAAAGGGACCAAGGATTTAAATGCCTTGTAATTAAATTCCATTTCTACAAACTTCCGTAGCTCTCAGCATCTGACAGCATTGCCACTCTCTTGGCTTGTCTACGGTGGTCACTGAAGGAATGCTGCTGGACACCAGCATATAAGGCTAGGTCTACACTACCCGCCTGAATCGGCGGGTAGAAATCGACCTCTCGGGGATCGATTTATCGCGTCCCGTCAGGACGCGACAATCGATCCCCGAATCGACGCTCTTACTCCACCAGCGAAGGTGGGAGTAAGAGCCATCGACGGGAAGCTGCGGAGGTCGATTTTGCTGCCGTCCTCACAGCGGGGTAAGTCGGCTGCGATACGTCGAATTCAGCTACGCTATTCGCGTAGCTGAATTTGCGTATCTTAAATCGACCCCCCCCCCCCCGTAGTGAAGACGTAGCCTATGAACGGCCATTCTGGGTCAGACCAATGGTCCATCTAAACCACTGTCCTGTTTCTTGACAGCGGCCAGTGCCAATTGCTTCAGAGGGAATGAACAGAAAAGAGCAATTTTGAGTGATCCATCCCTCGCTGTCCAATCCCAGCTTCTGCTAGTTAGAGGTTTAGGGACACCTAAACTCCTCTGAGGCAGAGTAAAAAGGCTATTGGAAGTGATCACCATCCTGTGCTGGACCCTGAACAGAGTTCACCAAATAATATCTCACCCCCAGATTGACCCAGAAACCCACCCTGTTGAAAGCCTTCTTAAAGCTATGAGTCTAATTCCTGATGAAATCCACATTTAAAAAAAAAATGTCCCTGGCCAGGATAAAGTCGTCCTCATAATTCTTTTACTATCCTCCCCATTACATTGTCACGCTGAATCCCACCTGACCCTACATCAAAATTTAGGGAAATACAACCCGTCCTAATGCTCTTGCTTTTTCCTGATCAGATATCCAGATCCAGTGAAAAGCACCCCCATCACACTGGGAGACATTGTTGCCAGCAATAATTCAGTGCCATGCTGCTCAACTATTTAAAAAACAAAAAAAACAAAAAAAAAACAAATTCTAGTCCCTCTCTGATTACGTGAGATGTTGTTTTAAAATATTGTGACAAGCTTTCAAAAGAGAATATGTGGTGGAAATAATTATACCACAGTTGCATGAAACTCCAAGACAAAAATGAAGTTTTAAAATATTTAATATATGGTTGTCGTCTTATATCAGATTCCAAAGGTGATAATATTCTGCTTATAAGCCACATTGTTATATACAAGCAAGCTGTGCTTTAGGAAGATTGTAAATTGTAAAACAAAACTGCTGACTCTACGGGGTTTGGTTTGTAGTGGGTATGGTATTGAAATTTTTTTAGTTTAGCTATACTTTCCCCCTTTATCTAGTTTTTTTTATACCATACATCTACATGTGATCATATCATCTTAACATACTGCAATACACTCTTTAAGGAACTGTTGTTTTGATTAATAAGAAAATTATGTTCAATGAATATTTTTAGTGCAATAAGAAGTCTCTACACATTCTAATGTAATGTAGAAAACAGCATATGACTGGAGTCCATTAAATGGAGCTCCTGTGTGCACTGTAAAAAATTATACATCTGCAGTCAACCATTACAGTTGAGGACTAGACTATATACAGTACTCTACCTCTTCTCTTCCTTTTTAAAAGATCTTCGCATGTGCATGGCTCTGCTTATCTGCAGAGTTTGCTTTCAGAAAGAGAATCTGGAAAAGTCTTTTTATTTGGACTAGTGGATGGAAAAAATGTAAAATTGCTGATTGCTTTCTGTATAATTTTATAGATGGTCCTAAATTATCATTTGCTCACTTCTTTTTAGTGGTTGTGTATTGGCTATAAAGTAAACATCCACAAACTCTGAAGGAGTAAGACCAGATAGGATAGCATTGAAGTAGATATTCATCCAACATACATAAAGCTATACTCTGGATTTAACAAAATGTGAGCAGATAGAGTTGTTCAGCATTGGATAGTTGCACACATCAACACTTTGTGCATGGTCTTGCGTATTCATCAGTTTCTTATAACATGGATTTTGATTATTATTTTTTTTGGTTTCAGGTAGTATCTCACTTAAGATTAGAAAATGTTTAATGTTGTAGTCTAAGAAGAAGAAAAAAATCATGAAGTTCTAAGTTAAGGTAAAACTTTTAAAACAAAAGCAAATCCTGTATGGGATCGGAGGAAACAGTTTAAATATTGGAAATAATAGAAACAACATTAAGGTTACTTGGGGTGGTATTTTGCCTTTGACCTACCATTGAACATATATTCCATCATGTATGGCATGCCTATGTGTGCAGAGTATTTTCAAGTGTCCCTCTTAAGCCAATATGTCCAGCAGTTTATCCATCCATCTTGATATATAGAAGCATGTTAAATCCCATATATTCTGGAAGTTTGTATATACACCTTAAGAAATCTGCAGCAGCTTGCAGACATAGAAATATGGCCACTGTAGTTTATGTAGCATGGTAAATATCTAGTGCACAAGGGTATTACAAGTATTAATGTCTGTAGCTACAGGAAACCTGACCCCTGGAGATAGTAAAGGTAACTGGTTTATATGATGTAAGGCAGCAGTTCACAAACTATGGGGTGGGCCTCCCAAGGGAGGTGTGAACTGTGTGCTGCTTTTTTTTATTTTATTTTTATTTTAAAGAGCTCCGGCTCTCAGCCCTGGGTGGCTAGGGCTTGTGCAGAAGGGCCGTAAACACCTGGAAGGCGGGGATAAAGGGGACAGCCATAGCCCGGCGGCTCAGGCTTTCCTTCCTCCATCAACCTCCCCGATCCCTCACCAGGAGGCAGCCCTCACTTAGGCTCTCTTCTTCCTCCTCCGCCCCACCCCCACTGGAGGCTCCCCCTTCCCCAATCCCTCACCTGGAGGTGGTGGGGCTCTGGCTGTCAGCCCTGGGGTGGCAGCAGCAGCACAGAAGTAAGGGTGCCAATGGGGCACTAAGTGACTAATATCACTTTTCACATTGCCACCCTTACTTCTGTGATGCTGCTGGTGTGGTGCTGCCTTCGGAGCTGGGTAGCAGCATATGTACTTGTAGGGATGTAAATGACTACAGACACAGAGAAGTGGTGCCCATTCACATAAGTTTGAGAACCACTGATAAGGTAACTATGTTGAGAAGAAAAAACGAGGAGTCCTTGTGGCACCTTAGAGACTAACAAATTTATTTGGGCATAAACTTTCATGGGATAAAACCCACTTCATCAGATTCATGGGCTAAAACCCACTCCATGCAAGTTTATGCCCAAATAAATTTGTTAGTCTCTAAGGGTACATCTACACTACCCGCCAGATCTGCGGGTAGTGATCAATCTATCGGGGATTGATTTATCGCGTCTCTAGTGTAGACGCGATAAATCGATCCCCGATCACTCTGCCGTCGACTCCTGTACTCCACCGCGGCGAGAGGCGGAAGCGGAGTCGACGGGAGAGCAGCGGCATTCGACCCCGCGCAGTGAGGACATGAAGTAAGTTGACCTAAGATACATCAACTTCAGCTACACTATTCTCGTAGCTGAAGTTGTGTATCTTAGGTCGATTTCCCCCAGTGTAGACCAGGCCTAAGGTGCCACAGGGACGACTCATTGTTTTTGCTGATACAGACTAACACGGCTACCACTCTGAAATATGTTGAGAAGGTGGATTGAGTTTTGCGTAGGTGTTTGGTGTGCAAATGAATTCTAAGACAAGAAAGCAACACCAGCATCTTGCCTCTAACTAGGATGGATTTGGAGAGCGGTGTATATATCATATATGATTGTACATATATCGGGTAGACATATTTTAGTGAGGGCTCACTGTCACTGCTGAAGACGTAGTGTTCAAGAGTAAGGCTGTCTCTTAATTTTGGATGGACAGTGAATGGATGGTGTGGGATCAGAAACAGTTTTTACCTTAACTCAGTGTTTCTCAACCTACTTACCTTTGTGGGTCGCATATGCAGCTTCCTGGTGTCATGTGGGCAGCATCCTCACAATATATATATACTACCTGGATGGCTATGAGGATGTCACATGGGCCGCAGCTATGTGCTGATTGGGCCGCAGGCGGCCTGCAGGTCGCAGGTTGAGAACTGCGGTTGTAACTCTCCTTTTTTGTGTTTTCCAAAGAGTGTGTTTGTTTAATGTATCCCTTATCTCAGGTGCAGCAAGCTGGGGCTCGGTGAGGTTGGGATCTGCAGCGTGGTCCAGGTGCAGGGGGAATGTGGGGGTTCTGTGTGCGGGGGATGTGAGGCTCTGTGGGAGGGTCTGGGAATGAGCGGGTCTGGATGCACCGGGGTTGGGCGGATGGGGGAGCTGCTCCCTGTACAGAGATCCCTCCCCCTTCAGCTGAGGAGCGATGGGGAGAGTTTGCAGAGCTTCCTGCAGCGGGGGGAGAAATCTGGAGGTAGGTCTGACCCAGCCCCGGATGCCGTGCAGGGGAAGAGGAAGTCCTGTCCTCCCCAGCCCAGCCAGGACTAGCTGCTGAGCCCAGCGCAGAGTAGGAACCACCAGTCCCGCCCCCGGCCCTACAGTGATATACCTCTCTGCCGGCTGCCAGGGACACCCAAAACATACTGCTGGGGAAGGTTGAATGACTACTTTTGTGGCTTCCCTTTGCTTCCCCGTCAGTCATTTTTCTGCAAGGAAGCAAAGAAATCTGCGGGGACATAAATTCTGTGCATGTGAAGTCCCCCAGGAGCAAGGCTTTGTAATAGAAGCATGCAACCTTACATAAATTAGTGTGTGTGAGAGACCTTAGAGCTCTCTGAGGTTCACCATGAATGGATAGAATAACTTAAAGTTAACCACCTGTTCATACCCCAAATTGTTAGCTGTTGGACCTTCCTGCTGCTATATTAAATCAAATTGGAGTATATTGTAATGTATACAACAGGTATAGGTTAACTTCCAGAGCTCACTGGTCTCCCACCTCTCCCTCCACTTCCCCATATGGACATTGTTACATGTAAATACCAACTACTGACCAAGTGAAAAGATTTATTCACATAGATAAATAGCTAAGATTTCTACAAAAATACTTGTATAGATAAATGTCCACTAAAATTTGACTTTAGGTTTCATCTCTTGTAATTAGTCGATTTATATTTGGGACTTTGTTGTCAAAAATAGCATTAGTGAATTAGAGTAATAACAAATCTTGCCCCAGAAGGGATTTTTAAGACCTCATATTTTCTTGGTTCCACGAGTTTGAAAGTTTGCACTGTAAGACAAAATGAATTAGCACTTACAGCAGGTGGTCTGCATTGACTGCTGCTGTGGGTTAAGAGAAGGGGAAAAAACCCATTAGAGGAGGAAAAAATCATTGTTTGCATCAGTACTTTTCTGTGTGTGCATTTATGAAAATCTATTAATAAGATCCTCTTCATTAGAGTGCAATTTGCAGAATGAGGCTAGTGAAATTAATAATGTAGAAGAAAAAACAGCTCTAATTTTTACATGAAAACCCTGACTCTGTGGCCTTCCGTCTTAGACTAACGCTCCACAAATGAAATTGAAGTTGTTAAATTCTGTAATCCCAATAATAGCAAATATCTAAACTTTTACAGTTAGCCAAACTTCTTCTTTTGAATGAATTTTCAAGTTCTTGACTGATTCTAAATTCTGGTTTTGTTAAAATGAATAGTAATTTTTAAAAAAATCCCACAAATGTATTTATTGGGTGTAGTCTGATGTTTTGTGGCAAGAAGAAATAATGAGTAAACCATACTGGGCACCTAGAACTGCGTGTTGCTGCTTCATTTAATAACTGTATTCACTAAGTGGGGTGGGGCTGTAGGTTCCCACATCAGCACCACCACTGCTTTCTGCATCTGGAGGGTGCATGGCCAGATTGCAGCAGTGATCCCTGCTTGCCAACATGGCCCATGGGGGCCTCTGGCAGCCAGAATATAGTATAGTTCCATTCCAGTTTACATGAGGGGCCAGTGCAAGCACAGAATGGCCCCATGACCAGGGAGCACACCATCAATTGTTCAAACAACTCTGGCCCAAAGAGTTAAGTTGTCAGGTTTTATAAATATGCCCACAAAATTGATATTCTGAAGTGCATAAAATCAACAAAAGGCAACATGGCCAATAAGGGGTTAATTCCAGAACAGCTTATTTTGTTTTGATAATAGATGCTTTTTTCCCCTGTTTTGTTGTTATATTTTACTATGGATGAAAGATGCCAACAGAATCCTATGGAAATTGGAGGTGATGACTGATCTGAAAGCTTTCCTGTTATTTGTTATAGGAGTTGTGATTCAGTGCAACAAGCAAATAGTAACTTTTTATGTATTGGTGGAATAGATATATAGTATAAAGTTCTGAACAGAAAACCATTCCATGTGTATTTTTGGTTTCTCAACAGGAAGTTAGTCTTGAATGAACAATACATTTCAAGAGTTTAAAGTATGACAAACATCCCCAGTAAGTTATCACACAGTTGGCAACCGAGATTAAGAGTTTCAGTACAGGAAGATCTTTTATTGCCTCTTAGCCAAACAGAAAAATGAAGCTTTTAATCTCCAGATAGACTGAGGAAGATTCAATGACAGTCTGTACCTTGGAGGCAGCAGTCAGAAGGCCTGCTGTACCACCTGGCCCGTATCACACTAGCATTTAATATTTTTGAGATTCATTGTAAGCAGTAACATTTTTATCTTTGTCAAAACTCAATATGTTTTGAGTAGTATGTTTTTGTTACTGTATTGTTTTCAAATCTTGGCATACAAGTGGTTGTAGGTTAGGATAATCTGTTACTTGTAGAGTGATGAATTTCATGATTCTGAAGACTGCTGTTCATACTGCCTTTTTAAAAAACAAAAAAAAACAAAAAAAACAGAGAAAAACTCAAGGCTAGACACTCGATGAAAATTTAGAGGTAGCAATTTAGAGTCAACATACTTACAGATCCTACAAACTTAAAACTGAATCCCTAGCAATGGGCTGGGGCAGTGGCACAAGAGAGGGAGAAAATTGGGGAAATGATCTTTCAGCAATAGCATCTATTGGGACAGTAAAAAGAACAGGAGTACTTGTGGCACCTTAGAGACTAACAAATTTATTAGAGCATAAGCTTTCGTGGGCTACAGCCCACTTCTTCGGATGCATATAGAATGGAACATATATTGAGGAGATATATATACACACGTACAGAGAGCATGAACAGGTGGAAGTTGTCTTACCAACTCTGAGAGGCCAATTAAGTAAGAGGAAAAAAAACTTTTGAAGTGATAAGATAGCCCAGTACAGACAGTTTGATAAGAAGTATGAGAATACTTACAAAGGGAGATAGATTCAATGTTTGTAATGGCTCAGCCATTCCCAGTCCTTATTCAATCCTAAGTTGATTGTATCTAGTTTGCATATCAATTCCAGCTCAACAGTCTCTCCTTGGAGTCTGTTTTTGAAGTTTTTCTGTTGTAAAATAGCCACCCGCAGGTCTGTCATTGAATGACCAGACAGGTTAAAGTGTTCTCCCACTGTTTTTTGAGTATTATGATTCCTGATGTCAGATTTGTGTCCATTAATTCTTTTGTGTAGAGACTGTCCGGTTTGTCCAATGTACATGGCAGAGGGGCATTGCTGGCACATGATGGCATATATCACATTGATAGATGTGCAGGTGAATGAGCTCCTGATGGTATGGCTGATGTGATTAGGTCCTATAATGATGTCACTTGAATAGATATGTGGACAGAGTTGGCATCGGGCTTTGTTACAAGGATAGGTTCCTGGGTCAGTGTTTTTGTTCAGTGATGTGTGGTTGCTGTTGAGTATTTGCTTTAGGTTGGGGGGTTGTCTGTCAGCGAGGACAGGTCTGTCTCCCAAGATCTGTGAGAGTGAGGGATCATCTTTCAGGATAGGTTGTAGATCTTTGATGATGCGCTGGAGAGGTTTTAGTTGGGGGTGAAGCTGACAGCTAGTGGTGTTCTGTTATTTTCTTTTTTGGGCCTGTCTTGTCGGAGGTGACTTCTGGGTACTCGTCTGGCTCTGTCAATCTGTTTTTTCACTTCAGCAGGTGGGTATTGTAGTTTTAAGAATGCTTGATAGAGATCTTGTAGGTGCTTGTCTCTGTCTGAGGGATTGGAGCAAATGTGGTTATATCTTAGAGCTTGGCTGTAGACAATGGATCGTGTGGTATGTCCTGGATGGAAGCTGGAGGCATGTAGGTAAGTGTAGTGGTCAGTAGGTTTCCGGTATAGGGTGGTATTTATGTGACCATTGCTTATTAGCACAGTAGTGTCCAGGAAATGGACCGCTTGTGTGGATTGATGTAGGCTGAGGTTGATGGTGGGATGGAAATTATTGAAATCCTGGTGGAATTCCTCAAGGGCTTCTTTTCCATGGGTCCAGATGATGAAGATGTCATCAATGTAGCAAGTAGAGTAGGGGCGTTGGGGACGAGAGCTAAGGAAGCGTTGTTCTAAGTCAGCCATAAAAATGTTGGCATACTGTGGGGCCATGCGGGTACCCATAGCAGTGCCGCTGACTTGAAGGTATATATTGTCTCCAAATGTGAAATAGTTGTGGGTGAGGACAAAGTCACAAAGTTCAGCCACCAGGTTAGCTGTGACATTATCTGGGATACTGTTCCTGGTAGCTTGTAGTCCATCTTTGTGTGGAATATTGGTGTAGAGGGCTTCTACGTCCATAGTGGCCAGGATGGTGTTTTCTGGAAGATCACCGATGGATTGTAGTTTCCTCAGGAAGTCAGTGGTGTCTCGAAGATAGCTGGGAGTGCTGGTAGCGTAGGGCCTGAGGAGAGAGTCCACATAACTAGACAAGCCTGATGTTAGGGTGCCAATGCCTGAGATGATGGGGCGTCCAGGATTTCCAGGTTTATGGATCTTGGGTAGCAAATAGAATACCCCTGGTCGGGGTTCTAGGCATGTGCCTGTACAGATTTGTTCCTGTGCTTTGTCAGGGAGTTTTTTTAGCAGATGGTGTAGTTTCTTTAGGTAATCCTCAGTGGGATCAGAGGATAATGGCCTGTAGAATGTTAGTCTCTAAGGTGCCACAAGTACTCCTGTTCTTTTTGCGGATACAGACTAACAGGGCTGCTACTCTGAAACCTATTGGGACAGTGAATGTGTTTCAATTTAAAATTAATAAGGAGGAAATTCCCTAAAAAAAATCTGATATGGTAAGAACTGATTGGGACATCTTAAGACAAAGAAGTTTTTTACAATACACATAAGTTACATTAGCATGTGTTTTGTTTTTCCCTGGGGAACATGCTTTTAAATGGGGTCCCACACGTGATCCTGACTGTTGCAATGGTAGTTAGCTGTGTGGTCAAAACTAGGTATTTTGCATTTTGGAAGCAGCTTGTCTTCATCTGTACAACCATAAAAAGATCGCCTTTTAAGTAACTTAAGTTTCCTAATCCTTTAAGAAAAATAATTTCCCTTCCAAAAATGTCTTTGTATATTGTTGGGGGCAGCCTATCATGCTGTGAGAACTCAGTAGCGAGATAGGTGACTCGTTACTTTTCAGATGGTTTTTCTCTTCTGTTGCCTTCTTAACTTGACTGGGTGGTGGAATGGATAAACTTCAGTTAAGACATAATTAAGGTCTATGAGAGATGACTGGCATCAAATTTACTCTTTTGGCAAGAAGCTATTTCAGAATAGAAATAGGATGCAGTGACTAGTTTGCTCTTCTACTTTTCATTTTTAGAGGACGTGCAGTTATTTCAGCAAAATAAATCTATTTTTGTGTTCTGTGTAAGGTATTGATTAACCTTGGTATCATAGCAATGTAGTAAGTTAGTGTGAAGGAATTCCTGAATTGCTATTTACTTAAGCCCCTTCAAAATGAAGAAAATACAAATTACCACAAGTGACTGATACATTGTGAGATATCACCATTTGTCATTCAGTGACTTGAGTATGGAAGATGGAGTCAGGAGGTCTGGGTTTGATTCATGAGTCTGCCATTTACTACTTCATCACACTATGCCTCAGTTTTCCAGTCTATAAAATGTCAATGACACTTGCCAGTCTACATAAAGCACTTTAAAATGTGTAGGTAAATACCACCATATAGGTATTAAGTGTTATATAATAATCCAGTAGGTGTGACTTTTTTAAATTTAAAATTTCAAGAGAATTTTTTGATTTATGTACTTCTCATATAAGGTATTTACACACACACACACACACACACACGATCTTAAAATTTCACCAAACGTTTATTTTATTTATTGGTGAAATTTTAAGATCCCTTAGAAAACCACTTGTTAAAGGGTATATTGTTCTGGTTATATACGTGTTAGTGAAATGCAGTGAAACATGCATTGAGATAAGAGTAGTGAAGTGCAACACCTCACTGAATCCTCCATATTCTGTTATGAAAAAGTGTATCTTCACCCAGAAGCGCATATGCTATTCAAAAGGTTTCACTAAAATGAAATAAATAAAATAGATTGTTCTTAAAATACTTTTATAATCTTAAAAATATTGTACTAATATAAATGTTTATGGTGTTGTGTAATGGAAAAATGGGTTATGGCTTACATTTATTTCATGTTTTGTCTATGGCCTTTTTCTGTTCTAAGTGGGTAGTGTGGACTCATTGACACAACTATTTTATTTGAATATGGATTTGATCTCCTGCACTTTAAAAAATAAATTCATTACAGCAGACTGCAGCTTGTAGTAATAAGAGCTGAAGGTATATAGTTAAAAATTGATCTTAATCTGTTGTGCAGTTATGGATCTAATTATATTTAGAAATGCATTTAAAAGGAGGAGTAGTCAATGAAAGTTTAAAAACTGCTTGATAAAAGATCAGGTGACCTCTCAGATGTTCATATTTGTGGCGGGTTGGTTATATGAAAGAACTTTACCAGAGTGCATAAGGTACGTGGAATCTCTACCTCTCCCTTTTGAAATTCTCTTCTAGGTATTACTGACTTTGTTTTCAGTTTGCTAATAATTAACTTCTATAGTTGATAACTCCCAAACACATGATGATAAACTGCAAAGTAATAAAAATGCTTACTCCTTATGTACAAAGTTATTGTTAATTGAATGCGGTCCTGTACTGTCCAGGTAGGCAGCATTTTTTAAAATACCAAAAAATTTTCTCAAGAAATATTTGTCGTTTACCCTGATTTTTTTTCAAGAAGGCTATATATAGGTCACTGCATTTTTATAGAATTTCCATTTTTATGCGATGAGTAGAGTAAAATAAATTATTGGAAATAAGTAGGGTTTGTTCTCATAAGTACCAAGAAAGTGAAGCCTGATTGAGAGGGGACATGATTTTTTTTTTTTTTTTTTTTTTACTAAGACTCCTTAAACTTTTTTAATACTTGTGTAACTCAAAGGCTTAACAAACATCTGAGGAAAAGCTTTTGTGCTAAATATTCTACATTCCTCTTTTCAGTTAAGGATAGAGAGAGCTCCCAATCCATACCTCTGAGTCCTCCAAAAAAGGCCTCCAGGAAAAGAGGGATGACTAAATTAGACATCTTGATTTCTCTGAAGTAAAAAACAAGCAAGGGATGAGTAAAACTTTTGAGGTTTTTTCATATATAAAGCAGCAGCAAAAAGTGGGCACAAATCCATTTCCATCCCATAAATTATTAAGTCTTGACCCTGTTGAAGTCAATGGTAGTTTGTCGTTGACTTCAGTAGTCAGGATTTTGCCATTTAAGATTTTCATAGTTAAGAAACTTTAAGACAGAGACTGGGATGTGCAACTACCACTGGGAGTTAGAATTGCATGTATTCATTTGCTGCTTTATAGGTATAATCTTGGCTATTTTGAATATTAGAGTTAAATATATTAAATCTTGAATTATAGCATTTGATAAATATTCTGCAATTATTTTTTTGGAAAATGTGTATTGGCTTGTAAGCTTCCATTTTTCCTAGAAGTATTAACTTGTAACAAGTTCTTTAATATAGAACAATATTCTAATTTTTGTAAAAAGATTTAATATTTTGGATATTTATGGCCATAAGTCAAAACAAAAAAATTCTAAATGGCATCTTTCCAGAATCCCATTTTGTCATGGAATGTCAGTTGCATACTAAATGTTCCAACATTATGAAGCATAATTCTGTCTGTATTTGGTCTAATAAAAATACTGCATTATTTGCAATTTGCACATCTAGAACAAAGCCACAGTGTGGGTTTCTAAAATGTATGTAATAACTTCTTAGCCAACTTAAGGTATAATTCTTTTTATTCTACAAAATTACTTTTCCTTGACTTTTCTTATGTAGCAAGACACTGTTCTCATTGACCACTCACTACTTCAAAGTAGAAGATGGAGGTGAAAGATCTGTCTGTGTCACATTTGGCTTTTTTTTCTTTGTCAAAGCCATGGCAATCCTTATTGTAACTGAAAATTATCTAGAATTTGGACTTGAATCAGGTAATTTTATGACCATATTTATGAGCTCTGTTTACTTTAATATCATGTATCAATATTATACCTTCAGATATCTTTTTTTAGAGTATCTGTTTTAAAACAAATTCTATTTTAGAGACATTTTTGAATCTGCATTCCCAAACATCTTTTATTAAAAGTACATCTTGTGTAATTGCCTTGCTTTACTTTAGAGTATTTTTCTGTGTAGGTTGTTTGTTTTTTGTTAACTATTTGTTTACCTTTTTTATTTTTAAACCCCTTTTAACCTCACACAGTTAAGTGAGGCTCCTCTGATGCTGAAAAATTACTTATATTCTTAAAGAATTAATGTAAATTTTATTCATGTTCATAGAGTGCAAAATATCAAAGGGATGTTTTCAAAGACTGCTGCTGCTAATAACCAAGTTTTATTGCATTGTGGCATACTAATTAGCACACGAAAGAGCTAAACCAGACATATGAAAACTTATTTAAAAGATGTTCTGTTTTCTAGCATTTTCTTTCAAGAGATATTCCATGTTTGCACCATGATTTAAAAAAAATAAAATCTCTCTCTCTCTCTTTGCAGGGTTTTCTAATTTTTCAGAAAGTGCAGTGCAGTTTCTTGAAAAGCAAGGTTTGGAATCCCAGTAAGTTTCTGAAAAGTACACCCATGTGCTTTATGTTAATATAATTTTTTTTTACCATACCACTTGTTTTTTGGTAGTGAGTGTTTGTCTCATGATTATTTACTTGTGTGCTTTGCTCTTGTATTGTGTTTATTAATGTGAAAGAGCTGGATCAATGAGACTAATCCAGCTCTGCTTTCAAATTACTTGACATGTCTTGCTTTGTCTAATGCTTTAAGTTTTTAAAAAAATTCAAATAAATGTTAGGTTAAATTATTAAATACAGTTCAAAATTACAAGCATTTTTCTCCTACTACTTTTTATATAACCACTTCATCTTCATATTGCGTAAACCTCGACATACCTCTGAGGATAAGTATTGTCCTCACTGTATGGATAAGGGGACTGAGAGGTGAAATGCTTTGCCAAAGGTTACAGATGGAGCCTGTGGCAGAGATGAGAGTAGAAGTCAGTTTTGGCTCCTAGTTCTGTGTTCAGGCTGTTATTTTATCCTGCCTCTTGTGGAAATATGATCCATCTGCCTCAGGACCCCCAAGTTTTATGTGACTGACAGAGGCATATCCTATAATCAAAGTGATGTTGCTCACATACACTATCACAATAACTATAAATAGTCCCTTTTGCAAGTAATATTTTAAATATATCTGTTTTGTTAATCTATGCTTTAAAATATTTAGAGGATGTCAGTAATACTTACCCTTATATAAAGTGAATTGTGATGACTGTGGGAACATGACTTTGCATTTCTTTTGGGTGTTAATTCTAAACTACCATATTAATATAATATTTTTGGGAAGGGGTATCTGAGGACTCTGGGTCTTAACTAAATCAACCTTAAAAATAACCTCTACTGAACATTTTGCATTTCCTAACCTGCAATCTGTCCTCTTCGTAAATTATTCTGATCGTGCTTTGCTAACTTTTTAATTAATTTTCCAGTTAGTACCTGTCTGTCCTCATTCCCTTTTGAACTTCACTGCAGTATCTTGGCAATTTACAGGCAGTGATTGCATGGTCATGGCGTCTCTTGGGAGTTGAATGAGATGGATTATGAATGCATCTATTGAAATTCTCTTGTATGGGTCCCTAGACTCTATTTGTTGCCCACTATTAATAGTAATCTCTATTTGTATTGCATCATTTAGGTCTTTGATTCTTGCATAATCATGAAGACGGGGGTGCAAAAAGTTCAAATACTTGATTCTAGTTTTTTGTTTAAGTCCATTATACGTTTAGAAAATAATGCATGGTTCAGTAATTTAAAAAGTCATCATCTTGGGAGATAAGTGAATTAGAATTATCCATTTATCTAATGGTGATAGTAACTAGAGTAACAGTAGTTTAAGATATTTGAGAGCTGCTTAGTGGGTAAAGGTTGAATGCAAGCACAATAGCATAACTTAAAACAGTGGCTAATGTACTTTAGCTTTTCACTGTTGATCACAGGTATATCTCTGTCTCTTGACATTGTTTGTTAAATATTTCTGCCAGCTGTTTTTATTCCTTGACCTTCACTAGATTTCAGTATTATTGAAGGATTATTTTTTGTGTTTTACAGTTAATGATGTGTCTTTTTTACAGGTTATTTTCTACATAGTGCCAAACGTACAAAATATATTTCTTCGAAGATTGTTTCTATTTTCTGCATAGAAGTTTTTTCTGGCCTTTTTTTAAATGTACAGTCTGCGTGGGCTTACTCAGTTTTTATTCTAAATTGCCTAATCTATTGCTAGTAATTTCTAGGCTCAGCCAGCCTTGGCATCCTAGCAAGATGGAGTTAAACTGCTTTCTTCAAAATCTTGAATGAATGCCTTTTTGCTGTTTGCCTTTTTTAAAAGTTAATTATTGGGGAGATGGGATGAAGTGTTGAGAAAAAAAACCTTTAAATTTTTTTAACCCCCCCCCCCTTTTTTTTTTAGGGGTCCAGTGTCTAAACTAACCTTCAAATTGTTCCTGGCTGTTCTTTGTTCACTTATTGGTGCTTTTTTGACATTCCCTGGCTTACGACTGGCTCAAATGCATCTGGATGCTCTGAATTTAGCAACAGGAAAAATAACACAGTAAGAGAAAATATATATATACATAGATACATGCTGTTCAGTCTTTTAATATCTTTTTTATGTACAAAGAAGTAATACAATTCATTTCCAATGAGAAACTAGTGATTCACTAGGACTTCCTCCCCCATTTCCCACCTGCTTTCTCTAGTCTTCCAACAGGCCTGCCAGCTTCCTACCTACCTACTCAACCTGTACCGTCCTTCTCTAGATGACCGGAGAGCCGATAAAGGAACGTTCTTTTCTCTCCTTCTTGTATAGGAGCTTCACACTGATTGGTTCTCATTCTCCACTTTGGTCACATTTTTAGGCAGATTAGGAAATGGTGATGGAGAGAGGCACAGCTGCCAGTTTCAGATGTGCACCGTTCCCTGACTGCTTGTAAGATTAGGGGCAGAATACAGAAAGAGAATAGTGTGGAGAGAAGTGGTTTCAGGAGGGCAATAAAGAAAGCAAAACAAAACCAAGCAGAAAAAACTAACCCCTAATTGTCTCTCTCTTTTAACCCTCTGACTGAAACTTGGCAACTTCATTTTATATTTGTTACACATTAAATACATTGCAATTAGGAAACTGTGTAGGAAGAGCAAGTTCAAACTGCAGCAGGCATAGAGTAGCATCTTTTAAAATGCTAAAGAATAAAATGCAAGTGTCATCTTCAATAAGGTTGAATAGGTAAGTGGCTATTTATTTATATAATCAAAGGTATTTAATTGGGGAGTGGGAGTTGACACCAGATTAAAGCCACATTTTCAGATCTAGCTTCTTACCTAGTTAGAGGCCCAAATTCAGAAATGTTTTTTAAATATCCCTTCAGGGTTTTCTGAGTACCTAATCCCCACTGAAAATCCTGGACTGTAATATCCTAATATTTAATTATACTTGTTCTTGGTGACGTATTATATAGAATAAAAATCTTGTTGGGGTGGCTATTTTTAATGTTTAATTTTGATAATCCTTTTAATTTTCTTTCAGCAGCACCATTTTTGTGTGTGTGTGTGTGTGTGTTTTCTGTCGTTACCCATCCACCCCTTTTCCATGGGTTGCTTTGAGTGCTTTCAGCCTTTCTCACACTACTCCAATGGACAAAAATGGATTCTTGCCACCCCTTTACACATTCTTGTTCACTAACCTAATGGTGTGACTTAAATAAGCAGAAGAGCAGGTAAAAGCCTTTCACAAGCTACTGAACTGCTTTGAGCTGCTCCTTGATGCTGTAGTGTTCCCTAGCAACACTGCATCGCTAGCACTGCTTTTTATTTTTGAACCAGTGCTTTACTCAGACTGCATGATGAGATGCTTCTGAAAATACAAATACAGATGGTTTTAAGAGTCTTAATAGCATTTTAATTGAGTGACATCTGATATTTTTAGGATAAATTTTTATTCACCTGGCTGTATCCCCTATAGTATTGTAGCACTTTCTTTAGATATGGGAGTATGGGCAGTCTGTCTCAGCTAATATTGCAGTGGTGCAGTGGCACCAACACTTAATCCTATACCCACTGAAGTCAATGGAAATATTTCCATTTACTGTAATGAGTGCACAATCAAGCCCTTTTGAGGTTGTACTGATGCTAGCTTTATGAGAGGAACTGAGAATGGGCTATATCTTCACAGACCATAGGTTCATTTAAAAAAACAAAAAAAAGTTCATTCTTGTTTTGCATTCCCACAACTTGGTTTTTATTTTTATTTTAACCATCCAGTTTAATTTGCTGCGAATCCAATACTTTTAAAAATAACTATTCTAGAAATGATCTACTATCTTTCTTGTAATGTTTTCTCTCTGAGCGTCTATAATTGTATGCAAGTACCAAATTTCACTTTGAGTTAGTCAAGGTTCCCAATTAAGAAAATCTATACAAAATTGGGAAATTTGACTTGCCAGAAATGATAAATGTTTCCCTGATTTTGCGTGAATAACAAAAATTAATCTTTTAAATAGTACAAAAATATTCATATGTTACTTATCTCACTTTCCACTAATGGAATTGAATATTTTCCATAATTATCAGTTTGAGATACTGAGTTCTTAGGTTAGACATACATTATACCAATGTAGATATTTACAACAGCTGTCATTAACCATGTTGCTGTGTAACATGTGGTTCTTTATGGTTCATTAGAATACACTGAAATAGGAGTTTATTCAAAGTTGTGCACCTTTCACCACAGTATCTAATCATTAATTATCATGAAATTGCATGGCTAATTCTTTTGTTGTTAAAATCCCGTAAGCATGCTGAAGAAAAGAAAAATTCCCTATTTCCACCACTTTCTCACAGTTTTATTGAGAAACTCCCACATTATTTTTAGGCTTGGAAGGATACTCATTCATTAGCCAACCCCTCAAAATGGATAGATAAAAATAGCAAAAACTGTATGAACCTTTCATAAGCCGACCCTCTATTTCAGGGGTTGGAAAACTTTGGCTCCTGGTCCATCAGGGTAAGCCGCTGGCGGGTCGGGACGTTTTGTTTACTTGGAGCGTCTGCAGGCATGGAGCCACTTCCTGCAGCTCCCATTGGCTGGGAACAGCGAACCGCGGCCAGAGGGAGCTGAGGGGCTCCATGCCTGCAGATGCTCCAGGTAAACAAAATGACAATGTATTAGATTCAATGATCCCATAGAACAGGGGTCGGCAACCTTTCAGAAGTGGTGTGCCAAGTCTTCATTTATTTGCAGTAATTTAAGGTTTCATGTGCCAGTAATACATTTTATATTTACAGGGGCCAGCGGATGGAACCCCAGACTGGCAGCAGGCTGAGCGGGGCCGGCGTCCGGGACCCTGGCTGACAGCGGGCTGAGCCGCTCAGCCCGCTGCCGGTCTGGGGTTCCGTCTGCCGGCCCCTGCCATCCGGAGTCTCGGGCGCCGGCCCCGCTCAGCCCGCTGCCGGCCCGGGGTTCTGTCCATCCAGGCTGGCAGCGGGCTGAGCGGGGCCGGCGGCAGGGACACCAGGCTGGCAGCAGTGTGCCACAGTAAATCAGCTCGCGTGCCGCCTTTGGCACACATGCCATAGATTGCCGACCCCTACCATAGAGTTTAAAATCATCAAATTTTGGTGTAGACCCATTTATAAGCCGACCCCCGCTCTTTGATGTGTCCCGGGGGGAGGGATAGCTCAGTGGTTTGAGCATTGGCCTGCTAAACCCAGGGTTGTGAGTTCAGCCCTTGAGGGGGCCACTTAGGGATCTGGGGCAAAAATCAGTACTTGGTCCTGCTAGTGAAGGCAGGGGGCTGGACTCGATGACCTTTCGGGGTCCCTTCCAGTTCTATGAGATACGTATATCTCCATATATATATATATATATTTTTTTTTTTTACCAAAAATATTCGCCTTATGAACGACATACATACGGCTTTCTTCAGCATACATACAAACTGAAGAAAAGATACTTTCATCAATGATTGAAATTTACTGATAGGCAAAGTCAGAAAAGTGCTTTCTGAGTTTGAGTTTTATTTAAGGATATTTACTTTGTATATTTTTACATGTGATGTTTACAACTTTGTATTTTACAGTTATCAAGCTTTAACTTTTTGACACTCAATGTCTACTGGCATTAAATAATTATCTGACTCGCCTCAAATTCCTGCCACTGTGAAAATTTAAATCTATAAAAATTGAAAAGAATGCTTAAAATTAAACAATGATATTATCAGTCAAAATATATTTAAAAAAACAAATTCTGCCAAGCCTCATTATTTTCAACAATTTGGAGGTACAGAAATCTGGATTACCAGTGTAATGATTGTATGTATTAAATATATTTTTCCTTTTCTCTTTCCTTTCAGAACATTGCTGCATATAAACTTCTTGGCACCTTTACTTATGGTCTTATTGTGGGTAAAACCAATCACCAAGGACTACATTATGAACCCACCTCTGGGCAAAGAGAGCGTGCCTTTGTAAGGTTCCTTTTTAACATTTGTTCTGAAGTCTTAGGATCAGACTCTTCACCCCCACTCTGTTCCATTTATGCCATGTAAAAGGGCTGAAGTGGCGTAAAGGGGCCTTAAAATCCATGGTTTTGGCCGTGGAAGGAATCCTTGGCATAGGCCCTGCAGAGATTCCACCATATCCCTAGGAAGCTGCTATAGCATAGGCCAGGCTTGTTTTTCACTGCAGTATTTCTCAAGCTATAACTAGCATTGTCCCAACTCTGTGCACACACAGGTGTCTAGCTTGAGTTATAAGTGGTGCTTTAAGCTTGAACAAGCTGACCTATTATGGGGAATGTGTTGAAGCTCAAGTGCTGCTGACACCTGAGCTGCTAATGTGGTGGTGATGCAGCAGCTGAGTTAGCATAATTCATCAGATACTAATCCAATCACTCTAATAGAATCGCTGTGCTGCTAATCAAATCACTCTCTGTAGTTGGGGTGTTGTCTTGCAGTGTGGTCAGTAGAGTAGCTAACTTCATTTGGAGAGGAGGTGTTCCTACACTGACAGAAAAACCCCTTCTGCAGTGTAGGCTGCATCTACACTATGGGGTTATGCTTGTATAGTCTCTGTGGTAAACATAGCCTACATGTTTCCTGATTTGTATATTGGAGAGAGGCTGCAGTGTTACTTTATTTATTGAAGCTAAGTAATTAGTTTTTATTATTTTAATTTTTTCAAAAAAAGATCACAGTAAAAATAACAGTTTGAAATTTTTTTTACTGTTTTGTTTCTAGAAATAAAAGCTGTCTAATAGCTGTGACCACTTCATATGCCAAAGAAAGTTGCATTGGCAGTGAACTCAATTTAATTACAATTTGAGTTTTTGTACTTTATTCTTTAGTGTTTTTTTTTTTTTTTTTTTTTTTTTTTTAATTAGAAATAAATTGCAGTGACTTGGCATTTAACCTGGCTAGAAGGCCAAAGATATAATTAGGCTGTACATCAGTTGATATTTTACAGCTGTATAGTGAAGATTCCAAATCTTAAAGCATTTGGAATGCATAGTTCTTATTTATTATTCTAGATTGCTTGAAATCTTCAATACTGACAGAACTTCCCAGTTTTTCCCGTTGCAGTCACTTGGATATTTATATAGGCCTAATGCTATGGCATGAGTGGGAAGTGTAAGGAACTAAGGGAGAAGGGAAAATTGTATATTGCTTGAACATGAGCTATATAAATAATTGTATTTAAATATTTCCTTCAAGACATGTCAAGTTGTTTGTACAGATAATATGTAAACAGATACATAGCATTAAGTATATATAGGGTAACTTTTGGAGAATATTACTATGCTGTTTTGATCTACAGAATGTCAGAAGCAACATTTGATACGGTACGACTGTGGATAATTATCCTATTGTGTGCTTTACGGTTGGCCATGATGCGCAAACACCTGCAAGCCTACCTTAATTTAGCACAGAAATGTGTGGATCAGATGAAAAAGGAGGCTGGCAGAATAAGTACAGTTGATCTGCAGAAAATGGTAAGTAGAATGGAACAAAAATGATAAATGCATGAAGTGATTCACACACAAATTTTATCATAGCTTGTTGGGCACAACACATTGCCCTTTCCTTGTACCTTTCCACAGGCTCAGAATTCACATCCAAAAATCGTAAACTGAGAGGTTTCCTGAGTGTAGGTGTTTTTTTATAAGAAGGCTCCCATTGCAAGGGGAAAACCCCTCAAATCCAGGAAATGCAGAGTTGAACTGATATTTTCCACACACCACAGCCACACAGCTAAACTCTGCTTCCTTTGCTCCATGTCCTAAGGAGTCCCTACAGGCAGTCACAGTACTGTACCTATCTCAACCTTTTTGTCCAGCATAATCTCTGGCAATCGGCTACTGTATTTCCTAGATGAATGGTGCGACCACAGACTTCTGCAAAGGTCTGTGGAGTGTATGAATGAGTGGTGATTTGGACTTATGGTGGGCACAGAGGAAATGGGTGGCTTTGTTAGGAGAAGCAAGGGTGCTGTTATATTCCCACTTCCACAGAGGCAAAGGTAAGGTTGTATGGCTGTATAGTGTGCTAAATGTGCGCAGATCCTTGAACTGTGAAAGGAACTATATATAGTATAAAATGGAAGAGATTTTTTTTTTAAATGTAAGGAGCGGAATGAAAGGGCAATTTTGTAAAAGTGTCACAAAAATATACTAGCCTGGATGTACAAGTACTTGTCCATCTTGTTACCATGATAACACTGAATAATTATTTCTTTTAGCAGTCAAATTACTATAACCAAATGGGTGGATAGAAATTTGTAAGGCCACTATGCAACTATTTGGGAGGGATAGGCTCATTTTGCAGAGAAGTACTGAGTGCAACATGTTAATCAGTCCCATGGGAGATGTGGTATGGAAAGTGTCATATAGCACAAAAATGCTCTTTTCTATTTTAGGTTTTTTAATAATAGTACTTATCACTATGACCATTAGTGTAGTATCTGTGTCACCAGCAAAATATTAAGCAATGGCCGTAAAGGGGCTTTGAAGGGGATTTCTGGCCCATATTTTTTACTCAGAAGCATGGTGACTAGTGTAGGGCTTCAGGATTAAGGTGGATTTATTCACAGGGCTCTTCTCATGGTCATCAATACCAGAATCAGTCCAGTTGTTGCTGCTAGGAACCTCGGAGTTCTCTTTAATCAGAATCTTTCTGCACCCATATTTCTCATGTTATCTGGAAAATGCAACATCTTCTAAATATCTCAGTTAACTACAAGTTTTGTAATTTTCATATAGCAAAAATCTGTTCCATACATTGCCCTCTACTTCAGTCTTCCAAAATCCTCCTTTTCAGTCAGTCCAAAGCCACTGAACAAAATAAATTTTTGTTTTATCTTACTGTTTATGTATCACCTCCACTCTTTTTGGTCTTCTGTTGCTGTAACCAGGAAATGATCCTTCCAATCCTTTTCCTTTATTGGTTGCTACTTTTCTGTTTGATCATATTCTATCAAAGGGGGAACAGTCATCTTCTTATGCTTTGGTTCCATGGTTATCATACTTCCTCTTCAGTACCCAGTGTTTTGGAACTCTCTTCCCCATACTGTCTTTTTGACACGTTTTCATCTCAAAACCCTTCCCTCTTTTTAGTACTATTTTAAAGAATTTCATGCCTTTTCATCCTCTAGGCAAGGCCAATATTTTGTTCTCACTTAAGATGTATAGTTGACTTTTTCATTGCTGATTTTGTTTTTTGACTTTTCCTCTTATTTCCCCCCGAGCCCTTTGGGTCAACAGTTGTATATAAATATGTAATGTAACATTAGTGATTAGGAGAGGAGGACCTACTCCTTGTGAAGAAATAAAATAATTTAAAAGTGGAATCCAATAAAATATTATCTAAATCTGAAGTGAAGATTCTTTAAGTGAATTCTGTTAACCATTTGAATTAACCATGGAGCTTCTATTTGTATTTCTCATTTTTTCTGACTATTTTCATTTACTAATATCTTACATTGTTAAACAAAAGCACCTAAATCCCATTTTCCAAAAGGGACTTAGACCAGGGGTGGGCAAACTACGGCCCGCGGGCCACTTCTGGCCCATCAGACGTTTTTATTGGGCTCTCGAGCTCCCGCCAGGGAGTGGGGTCAGGGGCTTGCCCCGCTCCGCCTGCCTGGCGGTCTCCAGTCCCCGACTCTCAATTCCCTTGATGAGCACCATCCTCCGGCACGCAGTGCCACACTGCGCAGGCACGTCTTCACCCTGCCCCTACACGGCAGCACGCCTGATCCCTTCCCGGTCATGGCCCCACCCTTAAGAGCCTCAAAACCACCCAGGGGCCACACCCATCCCAGCTAGGATGCCTCTGCCTGTGGCAGTGCCTGGTACGGCTGCCTTGGTGTCACTGCCAGCAGGGCCCCTAGGAGTCCCCAGTGCCTCCCCAATAGAGTCCCCCTCCCCCCACGCCACACCCCATGAGTGCCCCCCCACCTCGGTAACATCCCTTATAGAGCCCCCCCATATTACTCCTCCACCGGGCATTCATGGCCCGCCATACAATTTCCATACCCTGATGCGGCCCTCAGGCCATAAAGTTTGCCCACCCCTGACTTAGACCCTTAGGAGCCAAAGTCTTATTGAAAGACAGTGGGACTTTGGCATTTGCCTAAGTCACTTTTGAAAATGAGACTTAGGTTCTGAGTCACTCCAGCACTTTTGAAAATTTATCCAAAGTACATTAACTTTCAGACTACTTTTTAACAAACTTCTAGTGTATAGAAATACAGATCATTGAATGATAGGATTTTTTTAGAAAAAGTGAGATGAATGGTTTTTTTTTTAACTCTGCCTTTTGTAAGGAAATAACTAGTAAAGTAATGAGCTCTTTAAGTATTATGAAACTTTTATTAAGGCTGAAATTCATCATAAAAAGTCTTTTTGAAGACAGTACTTTAGACACTAAAAATCTGGTGGGAAAAACCTTTAGAATGTAGCTTCTCTCGTAAGGATCACATTTCTTTAAGCTGCTCCGTTTTACTGACAGTTGTATTTAAATGTTTGCTATGATCATTCATAACATGTCAGCTGTGTTGAGATTTTTTTGCACATGAAGTCACTCATAAGGATTTTGTTGGTTTCAGGTGGCCCGAGTATTTTATTACCTTTGTGTAATTGCATTGCAGTATGTGGCACCTCTGGTAATGCTGCTTCATACAACTCTGCTTTTGAAAACACTAGGTAAGCAAAATTTGATAAAGGAAAACAGTGCATATGTTTACTAAAAAAATTTCTGATCCTATTATGAAAGGCTTTTATCATTTTATATCTGTCCATTAAAAGAAAGCATGTGTAACCAATAATATACAGAGATGTTTCCTTGTCATTTAAAGCAGTAGCTTTAAGACTATTCTGTCGTCTTTCTGATTTTAAGACACCTGTTAACCAGATGTTAATTCCTATTTGTGATTGATATTCCAACAGGCAAACTATTTAGTATAACAAACAAATTGAGATGTTTTATGTATATTGAAACATGGATCTTTTTGTTTGTTTATAAAATGTAAAAAACTATCAATGATGCTTTTTACATGTATCATTTTATGGAAATCTGTTAATGAAATTTTCTAAAATTAATACAAGTCTTATCCTTAAAACTGCATGGACTTCTTGACCATTATTTGTAAATGAGGCATGGATTTTCTTCTAGTATTAATAAAAGAATAGAGCAACACCAGACCATCATGGAGGATATGTCTTACACTGTCTTACCAGATGTACTGTAGTGAAATTAGGGAGTCGACATCAAGCATGTTGCAATTTTATATTTAGAAAGTTATTTAGAAAGAATTTTTTGTATTTCTAATATGTCTAGGGTACTGCTGCTATATTTATAGACTTGACCGAAGTAAAAGGAGTTGGAATCTAGTTGCTTCATTTATTATCTTACTTTTAACAGGTAATTATTCCTGGGGCATCTATCCAGAATCTAGCTCTGACTTTCCAATGGAGAACAGTCCACTCCCCAATTCAGTTTATTCTGAGTCTCCACCTGCTGATGGAAAGATGAAGGTAACTGTAGTACAAATAACAATGGCATTGGGCAGCCTAAAGAACATTTTCACTCCTCTCCTGTTCCGAGGACTCCTGTCTTTTCTCACTTGGTGGATTGCTGCTTGCCTCTTCTTCACAAGCCTTTTTGGGCTTTTCTATCACCAGTATCTGACTGTGGCATGAATAATCAGCTCACAAAGGAAATATCTGAAGTTAACTTCTCGATTCAAACCCATGTACCCCAGAGGGGCTGAAGAAAAAAATGGAAGAATGCATACGTGAAGAAAAAACACATATCAGATTTTATTCTTAAATGCTTCCTCTGTATTCTCAGGGTGAATATTGTTGTTTAAAATCACAAGTGGGTTTAACTTTTGTTACCGAATGGTAGGTAACTAACTGCTGAATTATGGTATTGGAACTGTGACTAACCTTTTTATGTGGCTGATATTGGAGGGCTAGTTAAAAAGGTAGCGCCTGTGAGTACCTTGCTTTCCATTAACACTAAGCTGCCCTCAAAACTTTGTATATTACTTTAGTCGTTGACTGATGACTCTTTGTGGTATTGAGGTACAGGTAACACTAATGGTGGCTGCCTAGTTAAACAATCTTGAAACTGAGCCATACAATGGGAAGAGAAAATAATTTCTGTTGGAACGATATTGATCACTTTTCTGTGTGAAAAGCAAAAAAATCCAACAGGACAGAAGAAATACTGTATATTACAGTAAAGAAGGCTATGTAATATTTGAATTTAGGGTAGGAACAAATGCATGGATTCCGCAAGTATTGCTGCCTAAGTAGTGCAGGAATGCTCATGCTGTAAGAAGAATATTCTAAAAATATATATTGTCTCAATCCCTGCAGTCATTTTAAAGTAATGAATGGCCATATAAACCCTCGCAAGTACAGTATTGGTGCTACTATTGATCCACAAATTCCATTTGGGTCTTTAAAATTTCATTTTTCCAGGTAATAGACAAATTCCATTCAATTCACAAAATAATTGGAATAGATTATCAACACTGATCAAAGTGTTTAAAAAGAGTAACTATAATCCTGCTGAGTGTGTATGTATCTGTAAGTATATATATAAATATATATTATATATTAAATATATAATATATATGGAGTCTATAAAAATAAATATTGAATCTTTAAGTTGCTGAATGTATGTTACAGGGCAGTGGGACAGGGACATATATGTACCTAATAAGTTCAAGATCTCTTTTTGAATTAAAATTAAATTTTTTTAAAAGTTCAGCTGAAAGGGCTATTCATTTTTGGTGCCTCTACAAAGGTACTTAACTTTAATAAAGAACCTTTGCAATTTTGTTGAAAGAGATTCACCCAGAAGTTGTTACTCTTATCTTTCCTGCTCTCTGTGATCTTCGTTTGTTAGTCTAATGTGAGATTATCCTGTTGATGTAGAAATATTGAACATCTTTTAGTCTCAGAAATGTATTTTCTGTACATTAATTTTAAAATGTATAGTAAGGAGGAGTAAAGTATAAATTTGACAAGTTTTGTTTAGTTTGAATAACAGATCCTAAATTGAGTACTTTGAGAACAAATTAGAATGACAATTTTTTTTCAGTTGCTTTGTGTATACTGTAATCAGAAATGTGGGATTGGGAATTAATTTTTAAAAATCTTAATTTTACTTTTAAAAAAAAGTGCACTGCAGAAAGATATCTGTGTTTAGTATGACGAAGTAATATTAGCCATACATAGAAAATATGGGTAACGCTTTTGGGTTTCTTTGAATTATTTGTGTAAAGCTTGGAATATAGTAAACAGAAATGGAAAGACTGTTAGAAAATGTTTTATTTAAATGTTGTAAATCTGTAATATGGGAAAACAAAGCATCAAAGAATACTGAAAATTAAGGATCTGAGAGAGTTATCAATTCCTCTCTCTCCATCAAATGGCTTTGAAAGCATTCAAAAATATTTTAGCTCATTTGCTGTTACCTTAATAAGGTTTATATACTGCCACCTCTCACCTGCATCCCCCGCTGCGTGCACACGCCCTCTTAAATATCCTGAAAAACCTCCAGTAACTCCAGTTACTGTAGGAGTATAGTACTTTATAGCTAACAGTGCTATAAACTTCACTTGTACCCTAATTTTTAATAAGTGACAATGGCATCCACTATCTGAATGGCCTAAAGAATATTTGACTTCATAAATTCAAAACTTGAAACATTCTGACTGCAAACTCAGCTTGCGAAGTTGTATCAATCTATTTAAGAAGCTTGTCATTGCAACCTGAAGAGTAGCAATGAAATTTAGATTCTGAAGGATACTTAATCCATGGGAAGACCTGCATTTCTATTCATGAATAGAATTTCCATCCCCATAGATTTGTTGTCACTGCTCCTAACTGAAAATTAAGTGATTATATAAGACTTTTTTATATAAAAGACGTGTGTGTCTCTTATATAAGGCAATTATTAATATGGTTGGGCTTTATAGAGCTAACAACAAGTGTCAGATGTCTTGCTCTTCAGAAATAACACTGATCAAACTGTTACACCTGGAGAACTGACATTGATACATCAAGAAACAGCTTGATTATCTTTCTATCTTTGTTCTGATTACCATTTCTAGCCATTGCCTCTTGAATGTTGCATCCAACTCTGTGGTTCTGCAGGTTTCAGGTTTGCTATGGGTGGAAGATATTCTCCCTTCAGTGACTTTCGTTGACTTAGATCCTGCATAATCCAGAGGACTTCTTGTACAAAACCTATGTAGGTCAGAAAATCTTTCTGACATGGGGGAAGTGGACAAAGAAGAAGGGGGAAAAAAGGACATTACTATAGTGATGAGTATGGTATAAAACACATCTGTTGACCTATCGCTGAATGGCACCTTCATGAGCAAATGAATAACTTGTCTTGTGCTTCATCTTAAGTCATTTGTGGTTATCTTTTACCCTTGTGTATCTGTCTGCCATTCTCAGTAGTAACCTGCAAAGAAAAAGTAGGTTTGTGCTCTTTTTTTAGTTGTTGCATCTTTATTATGTAAACAGAAGGCTTATCGGGTATGTACTTTGGCAGGAGTTCTCCTTTCTTACATTACAATAATAAAGTTTTCTTTGTTTCTTTTGGAGGATTATATGGACAGCTGCAGAAAACTAATAGGTTTCAGAAATATAAAGCAAGTGAAACCTGACTGAGGGAAAGCAGTTTTTAGTCAGGCTTAAAATGTTGTGTGGTCTTCTTCATGAATTATCTCTTTCTGAGAAAAAGAACTGGGAGATAAGATGTCTTTGGTAAAGATTCAACAGTCCTGTCCATTCAGTTAAGAAGATGTAGCTTGTGATCCTGAGGACTTGACTGAAGAGTGTGATTTTTAAACCCACTAGTTTACCTAAATTGAAGTTTGTGTTTTAACTGAATTTGAGTGGCTTATTTCAGTTTAACTTGATCTGTTTATTTTTAACAAGGTTAAACTAAACTGAAATAAGAATAGCAAACCATGAACTTGCATCAGTTTAACTAAATTGGTTTAAAATAACATCTTTTTAGTTAAATCGGTAGGAGTGTGTGTCTAAATCAGGCTTGAGACCTCTGAGTTCTCATCAAAAAGTAGGGAAGACCAGCCATGACATTCCTGATAGGAACGCTTTTTAAGCTTACAAATGTTTTTTATACATCATAGGAAAGGAGAAAAGGTCATAAACCAGTATTTTTCACTTTGCAGGGCACCTTGGAGTGCCTTTTGGGCTATACTATCATCGTGTAGATATTTCAGTAATTGTAGAGGTCTTCAGGATTTCCCAGCTGCCTAAAAGTTTGCAGTTGTTTGCAACCACAAATTCTGGATCCTTTTTTATTTTTTTTTTTGTTTTTTTTTTTTTTTTTTTTTTTTTTTAAACCTCTTTCTTACATAAGAATCAACCGGTACAACAAAGGAAAAGGGCATGTGGTATCCGTGAGAGAGAGCAACGAGCATTATATGGAAGAAGAGCTGCCTTAGAAGATTCATTGCTCAAACCCAGTGTTACATAACATCTATTATTTATTCAAAGGAGATGGCGAACTTGTGAACAGGGAGCCACTTATGCCCTAATTGTAAAGTCAAACTTACCTAGAAGCAAGCATTGTGCCATGAAGATACAAGTTAGCTGTCTAAACCACAATGCTCAACTTCTGAGTATATAGTATGGTTATTGTATACAGAAAATCCCAGCTAATCTCATCCAAACAGCTATCTCTCTTTGTCAGCCACCTTTGGGTGCAGAATTCACCATTGCTAATTGATGTCTTAGGTTTAATATTTTTAAAAGTAAACTTATGACTATGAAAATTGTTTGTCCTCATAGATACGATATTGTGAAGTTAGTGATGCTGTAAAATGGAAGCCCTTATACTTTTTTATTCTCAAAGACCTTAGTGTTACACTTTTCCTTTTTAAGTATTAGCTCGCTTTCCATAGAGGAACTTTGTGTTATGTCAGCCAAATAGCCCCCAAATTTAGTACTGCACATCGTCTATTGCCGTTGTTTTTTTCTCCCCACAAAGCTACTAAACATTTTACTCAAGATTGAAGAACAATGTCCACAGTAAAAATAGAAATCATGAATGAAAATACTCAGGCAAAAGGAGCTGAAGTGTTTTATCATAAGGAAATGTTCCTAGGTCAGAGTGGGATCTTAATAAAAGAAAGACAGCAGATTACTAGTGTTCTAAATTTTAAGATGAACATTTACTGTAAAATAACAAATAGGTAAGACTGTTATTTTAATCTACAGCTTAAATCCCCAAAAGAAGTATTAGGGGCAAAATCTTGGCCTCTCTGATAAAGACTTACTCTGGAGAGTACAAGTGTTACAGAAATATTGGATACACTGTCTTGTTGTTGGGCAAGATGGCTCAGGGCAGCCAGTCACGCTGTACAGTGACATGCATGTTGCTTGTCCTTTGAAAAGCATCAGTGTGCTTGCCAGTAGTGGCAACATTGTGGTGTGGTACCTAGTCATCATTCCCAGCATGAGGTTGGAATGCCCTCCTGCTGCTGTGGGAAGGGGTGGATGGGAAAAGCCTCCGTAAGTGGTTCTTACTCACTAGCATACCCGCATTGCACCAGTCAGGATTTTGCTCTAAGGCTTCCTTACTGCTTAACTTTTTTTACAAGGAAGTTTAAATTTCACTTTTCCACGAAGTGTGTAACTTTTCAGGCTATTTGCTGAAGCCAGAGAAAAGTAAACCACAACCCAAGTCCTTTTTGAAATCTCCCATTATTGGTTGTCAGGAGAATGATGATGTACTGGTCATTGTTTTGAGAGCCAGTATATGTATTTTTATTCCTTTGTTGTAACAGTGTTCTTAATGCAAATTAAATTTATTTGTAATGCTGATGCCATGGAACATGTCCTCATGTTTATTCATGTTAGTGCCTCCAATTAGATCAAATGTTTCTACATGTTGATTCTTTTTTAAACTTGAAGCCCAGATTGATGATTTTGTAACAAGTATAAGCTTAATAAGCATAATAAGTATATACTTAATAAGTATAATTTATAACAAGTACAAGCTTGGTATCAGCCTGTAAATACCAAACAGTTCCTTAGGTTCAGTTTCCCATTATTCAAAATCAGGGAAGGGAAAAAGTTGAGATCTGCAATATTTCTTAACACAGTATGTTCATGACTTTGGTAGTACACTCCTGGGTGAATTCTGCGCTAAAAAATTAAAAATTCTGTGCAGAATATTTTAAAATTCCTCATATTTTGTAAAAATAACGCCATATAACCATGCCAGTTTCACTTATTTTGGTAATTTATTTAAAACTACAATACAATGCATGGAGCATGGGAGTGGGGAGTTTTGGAAGAAAACCCCAAATTCCCTTTGTCTAATTGTAATGTAGTTAGGTTTGACCCTTTATTTCTCGTTATTAGTCAACAAATATATGCATCCATATGCTCAATATTACATTATAGGCAACTGAAGAGCAAGTAAAGACTGGGGAGTCAAACTCACAATTTATATTCGCTACTGACCATTTCCAGAAAGGCCGACGGTAAACAGTTCTTGGAGCACATTTTGATAGGAAAATTTTTCAGTCCAAAAATTTAGACCAGTTCTAATCACTAAAACACTATAAGCATTGATAAGGTTACTGTCATTTACAATAAGGCTCCTTTACACTATTCTGGCAATGTAAAGGAGCCTTAAAACTTTTACGCCTGTTTTATGCTCCCAGGGGGAATTCACTAAGAATGGGATCAGTTCACTAACAACTATGGGAACAACTTAGCCGGCAGGCTGCTACATTCTGCTCTGCCTGAAGGGATAGAGTCTACCTCACGCATACCTCCAAACACCCAGAAGCCCTAATCCTCCACATGGGATTCACCACAATAGGGAGTGAGAGGGACAGAGTCTCTTTTGCTTGCATGTCTGCACACCCAGCCCCTCCCCCCCCCCCCCCCGCCGTGATTTACATCTCCACTGGCTGCTCCAGGCACCCAAGCCAACATGCCCAGGCCGCCTGAGAGGGGCGTGTGACTGCTCTTGCGGCTTCCCTTTGTTTCCCTGTCAAAAGTCATTTTTCTGCAGGAAAGCAAAACATTTTTGCAGGGGATATGAATTGTACACGTGCTCAGTGGTGCAGAATTCCCCCAGGAGCGTGAGTAGTAAACCTCTGTAGCATTTAAAGAAGCAACTTTTTGAATAGTCTTACCGGTTGGCCATTTTCAATTACTTTGATAGTTTTGCTGTATTTTTGAAACCTGATTTATGATGTTTTATGCTTATAAAATCAGGCTTTGTCCTAATTTTCAGTATTCTTTGTAACTTTGTTTACCTCTTATGTACTATTGTCTTACGTATTTCAAAAGCAGATGGGTATTCACAATATTTTTCATAAAAGGTAAAACAAAGAAATTCCATTTTGTAAATCTGATTCTTACATGTGTAAACATGGTGTGCCAACAAAAACTTTATTTTTCCTGTTTCTGGTTTTCCTATCTTAAATCATGCCCATATTCCACTTTAGTTATCTTGCATTGTTAACTATCTTGCATAATTTGAGTAGATAAACATTTTCAAGAACAAAAGTGGGAAAACATTTATCTGTGGCAGAAATAGCGGGGATGGGGGGGGGACCCGCTTTTATCCTAGTGTCTCATTCCCTTTTAAGTATAAGCAAATATTTGTACTTAAAAATACTATTAAATTGTTTAGGCCCAGAATTTCACTCAAGTTAAAATTCTTGTAAACTGTAAATTATTGCAAACTGTACATGTCTGCAGACTGTAAATATTTTTTTAAATCTGTCGTTACTGGGAACTTTAAAATTATGTTATGTATAACCTCACAATTGTTGCTCTGTTGCTACTGAGATAGCTTTTGTTACCAAAGGGTACATAGATCAACACACCCTGTTCCTAGAACTATGCTGGCATTGACAACATTGATGCTTACAAAGCAAATTACCTGTAACAGACTGTGAACAAGAGATGAAAAATCTGTATTTGCCAATGGTATAGGTCAAAGCTTACGGGAAACTTCCAAGCCCCTCTTTCTAGATTAGGGTAGGTTTTCAAAAATTTCCCACTTGCCAATATGGTGGAACTCAAAGTGTAAGATTGAGCACCTTCATTTGATTGTCTACCAGTTATCACTGTTTTAAAACACCATATTGATTAGACCTGCTCTGAGCAAAGTTACGTGACATGGTGCTTTAAAATCAGGCATACCTTCTATGCTGTACTGCAGAGGTCTTCCAAAAGTTGCTAACATAGTGGGAACCCAACTGGTATGGGCAAAGCTGCATCATTTTTTAAAAAATAAAACAGAGGATGAGGGTACAATATTACCAACAACGTCTACACAAAGAACAAACTCCATCTTCTGTGCACACAAGGTGTTACTAAAGTGCCTGGACCTGCACATTCTAGAGCAGATACTAGGAAATGACATTTTCAAACAGACATTTTCTAAAGTTGTGCACATGCCTTTGTGCTTCTCTTGGTAGGTATGCATACCTAGAAGAGAGCCTGCATTTTCTTAAAAGGAGATCAGCTAGTCCTTAAAAACTTGCCATGGGAATTTAATTTTAATTTTCATTTATATACGTGTGTATGTATGTATATGTATAGATGATTAGTGTGGAAAAATAAATTCTCATGGCTAATATTTTAACCATATATATTTTTTAATTTCCAATGAGTTGATTTTGCTTTTATCACATAAATATTCCAAGAATTCTGCCTTCCCTTTACAGTATTTGTAAGAACACCTCAGTTCCTCCTACACTTTCACACTTTTTTCATATTTGAGATTAAAGAAATTACAATTCTATAATGTTGGTACTGTCTGCAATGGAATGGTTGACTTTGAAAGAAGTTTGTAACAACTGCTTTGCTCTAAGTTTGTAGTTTAAGCTCCAGTCCTGCAAAGACTTGTGTATTTAACTTGATCTCAATGGGACTATTCATGGGTTTAAAGTTTGTGTGGAAGTTTCTGCAGGACTTGAGCATTAATGAGATCAAATCTAGGATACAAAAGAGCAGGAATTACATGGACGTATGGGGCTGAACATAATGGATCCAAAACAGGAGACCAGTGTTAACTGTTGTACAGTTTTTTAAATTTTGTATTTTTAAATAGCAGCCTTATGTACTGTTGCATGCTTTTGTTAGGACAGTGGGCTGCCAGCTTGACTTTTAACTATATTTTATAAGAACTTGCACGCTTTAAATTTTAAGATTAAAAAAAATCTATCAAACATGATTGGCCTGATTCAACAGAAAAAAAAGTGATGAAATAAACATTATTAGATGCCTAGTCTGGAGGTAATTATTTTGCATGTTACATGTAAAGTTCTTGTAAATTGAACTGTTTGCATTGAATTAAGTCTGTACCAAAGGAAACACTTCTTAAAGGAAGCCTTATAGAGTGTTGAGCTTTTAGCTCTAAAAAATGGCTTTAGCAATTAGTATATTTAATGTATATAGCACACGGTTTGGGGAAAACTTGTTCCTGTAAGCTACTATACATTAGTTTTTTACACTGTGTGTAAGAAATTATGTTGCTTAGTGCTGCTAATGGTTTATCTGGAGAATTAAAGAAGAATTTTCTGTTTTGCTTGAAAAGTGTTAGCATGTGTCAGGCAGCATTTTCCTAATGTTGATGAACATAGTAATAAAGCTCACTGTAAGTTTTGATGTTAATTTAATAAAATTCTGTGAAATACAAAGATTATGCTTTTTGAGCTCCCCAGTCATTGTTCGGTGGAAAATTTATAATTTGTTTGTGGCTGATTATACATAATTGAAATAAAATTATGTACTAAAAGAGAATGCATACTGGTTAAAATACTAGTGGGGTTACCACAGTGACTGCAGGGAAAGCTGTTGATAAACTGCTGTATGTGGACTCACTTCAATCAATCTTGTTTGGATCGTCATTGCCAGGGGTATTGTGAAGGCCAAAAGTGTAAGTGGGTTCGAAAAAAAATTGGTTAAGTTCATAGAGGATAGGTCTATCAATGGCTGATAGCCAAGATGGTCAGGGACACAACCCCATGCTCTGGGTGTGTGACTGCCAGAAACTGGGACAGGATGTCGGGGGGTGGATCATGCAATAAATTACCCTGTTATGTTCATTCCCTGTGAAGCATCTGGCACTGGCCACTGTTAGAAGACAGGATCATGAGCTAGATGGACCCATTAGTCTGACCCACTGTGGTCATTCTTATGTTCTTAATCTGCTTGCCTATTTAAAGCTTTCATTCAAATGAGGGATTTAATGTTTGATGCAATGCTGGTGTTTTAGAATTTGCTTAGTGTAATAGAAGTGTTCTAATCTTTAGTTGGCATATGGCTTGCTTTTATGCAGTGTAACCTGACCTTTTAAACTTTTTGTTTATACGACATATACTGGATTGCAGTATAATTTCCATTATTTTATACAGTGCTGCCCAAATCCGAAATAAGGCAACTTTTAAAACCAAAGATCAATACATGTTTTTCATTCTTAAATTTGATTTTTTGTATATTTATAAATCTTAAAATGATACTACAGTTACTGGTTCTACAAATTTGTGCAAAACTCTGACTTCCAAGGAACTATTTGACAACCTAATTAACTGAATAGAGCTAGTCAAAATGTTTCATTGATTTAACTTTGTTAAAAAAAAATCTCACAAACATCTTGGGTTTTTTTGTGTTAAAGTGTTTTGAAAACATATTTTAGAAACTTTAAAGGAAGAAATTTAGCAGACTTGTAATGTTTTAGTTCAATTTGTGCGTGGGAGGGAGGGTTAATTACTACTTGATTAGTGACTTGATTAGTCAGCATAGGCCTGGTCTGCACAATTTTTGCTCCAGTATAATGGTCAGGGGATAATTTATTTTAATCGATATAGTTAAACTGATACAACACCTAGCGTGGGTGCAGTTGTACCTGAATAAATGTGCTTATACCTGCATAGTTTTTTCCACTTCCTATTTGGGAATGAGCTATCCTGGGATAAGCACATTGATACCAGTATAGCTGCATCCACACTGGGGGGGATTGTAGTGCTTTATGCTGGTATAGTTAAAACAATACAACTCTTGAGTGCAGATGAGACTTTAGTCATGTGAGTAACAGTCCTACAACTGGCTCCATGCAGTTACAAAGATCTGCCTACAGAGAGCCAGTTGCAGGATCGGGGTCACAGAGAGACTTTTTCATAGTTTCTAAGGTCGGAGGAGATCATTGTGATCATCTAGTTTGACCTCTGGATAGCACAGGCAATAGAAGTTCCCCAAAATAATTCCTAGAGTATATCTTTCAGGAAAACACCAAAATTTGTTTTAAAAATTGTCAGTGATGGAAAATCGACCACAACCCTTGATAAACTGTTCCATTGGTTGGTTAGTCTCACTGTTAAATATTTACACCTTATTTCCAGTCTGAATTTGTCTAGATTCAACTTTCAGCGGTTGGATTGTGTTTATGCCTTTCTCTGCTAGAGTGAAGAGCCCATTATTACATATTTGTTCCCTGTGTAGGTACTTATAGACTGTAATGAAGTCACTCTTAACTTTCTCTTTGTTAAACTAAATAGATTGAGCTCCTTTAGGGCTAATCTACACTAAAGCTGTAAAATGACCTAAATTACGCAACTTCAGTTACGTAAATTATATAAGTGAAGTCAATGCAACTTAGGTCCATTTGGAGTGGTGTCTACACTGTGCTGTGTTGATGGGAGACACTCTCCCGCCAACTTGTCGGGGGGCTGGAGTACAGACATCAATGGGAGAGCACTCTCCCATTGATTTAGCAGGTCTTCACCAGACCCGCTAAATCAACACTCTTGCATCGATCGCAGCAGTGCTGATTTAGTCATAAGTATAGACAAGCCCTTAGTCTATCTCTATAAAGTATGTTTTTCTAATCCTTTAATCATTCTCATGGCTCTTCTCTACACCCTCTCCAATTTATCAACATCTTTCTTGAATTGGGGGACCAGAACTGGACATAATATTCAAGCAGCAGTTGTATCAGTGTTAAATATAGAGGTAAAATAACCTCTGTACTGCTACTTGAAATTTCCCTGTTCATGTATCCTAGGATGTATTAACTCTTTTTGCCACAGCATCACACTGGGCACTCATGTTTGTCTGACTATCCTGGGAGGCAGTGATTCTGAAAAAGATTTGGGGGTCATGATGGATAGAGTCCCCCATCCTGTAAGTATGGCCTACATTCATTGGTTTTAGATGTACAAGTTTACTTTTAGCTGTATTAAAATGAGTATTTGCTTGTGCCCAGTTTACCAGGTGATCCTGATCACTTTGAATCAATAACTTCTCCTCTTAATTATTTACCACTCCCCCAATTTGTCATCTGCACACTTTATCAGAGGGGTTTTTTTTGTTCCATGTCATTGATAAAAATATTAGAGTATGGCCAGGAACCGATAGCTGCGGTACCCCACTGGAAACAGACTCGCTTGATTATGATTCCCCATTTACAATTACATTTTGAGACCTATCAGCTAACCAATTTTTAATCAATTTAATGTGTGCCATGTTAATTTTATATAGTTCCAGTTTTTTAATCAAAATATTGTGGTGTACCAAGTCAAACCCATTAGAGAAGTCTAAATATATTACGCCAATATTATTACCTGTATCAACCAAATTTGTAATATAAAAAAATATCAAATTAGTTTGATAGGATCTATTTTTCCATAAACCCATGTTGATTTGCAATTAATTATATTATCCTCCTTTTATTCTTTTGAGTCCCAGATCAGTCACTGCATTATCTTGCCCAGGGTTGATGTCAGGCTAACAGGCCTATATGATTTGCGTCATCCCTTTTACCCTTTTTAAAGATTTGGCACAACATTAACTTTCTTCCAATCTTCTGGAACTTCCCCAGTGCTCAAACTTCGCTTGTGTTGTCTTGAGCACCTTGAATGCTGGTTCCTCAAAGTAATGCTTTTAATTGCTATCAGTTCTTCTAATAGGGTGCTGGAGCTGGCAGAGCTTTCTTGGGCACTACTGTCCATCTTTCATGTAGGTAAGATAACTCCTAAGAGCGTCCAGGCTATTACTCAGTTGCTTCCTAGTTCATTTTAGACCATAAAAATTAGTGTTGCCAACTCCCATGGTCTTGTGAAGTTTGAGGTTCTTAAGGCCCCACCTACTGCAGTTGTCCAGTGATTACGTTAAGAAAATGGGTTCCTAGCCCTTATGGTTGTGGAGAAGAGCTTGAAAACATACCCAAAGTGTAACCTAAATTAAAGTAAAACAAACCCACTGGTGGTTTTTTGTTTTGTTTTATAAATTAAAACTCGTAATTTTTCTGAGGCTTGGCCCATGAGTTTTGAGTAGTGGGGAATTAGCTGTAGTTGTATTGTCATGTTCCTATCCAGCCCACAAGTCAGAGGAGAAACTTCAGCATACTAATATTTTAGCTTTTGTCTGTCCCTAGACTTTTTGTAAATAAATTCATTTTTTGTGTGTGTGTGCCTTTGAAGACTTATAAAAGAGGCCAAGGCTCCAAAACAACTTTAGCCATACAGCTGGCATTAGGGAAGCATATATTATCAAAGGATCAAAGAGGTCATAAACAATGGCACAGTGACACTTTAGAAGAAAATCTACACTAGCCATGCTTGCCTTTGTAGCTCTATTGTGAGGTTTTGAACAATATTGGTAACAAGTTCTCAGTTTGTTAAGTGTTGGAGTTTCCTCTTATTTTTAAAGATTACTGCTACTTTGTATCATTGTATGTGGAATTTAAGACATTTCCAGTCCAACAAGAGATTTTTACCTGGTAGTTTGCAGCCATTTGTCCCGAGCCCATCTTAGATTCTCTTGTATAGGGTTAAAATATAAGAAATTATACCAACAAAGGCCCTTATCCTGCAGGGATAACAATGTGGACAAGACCCTGTCCCTGTCCTTCGATGCCTTCAGTGCGTGACTGCAGTATCTATTCACTAGTTTCTTTTGACAGGCTTGGGGGCCTAAGCATGGTTTGATCTTTTTTTCTATGTAGTGTTAAAATCATGATTTTTGTAATTCTTTATGGTTAACAAATAAAAATAAATAAATAACCAATGCCCTATCCTGGGCCAATGGTAGGAATTGAATTCTGTTCCTACTAAGCTTGAACTAATTTAGAAACAATAGCAGACTCAAACTTCGTAGCTCACTAGCCACTGGAGAAGGGGGACTATCACAGTTCACACAACTGCACCTGTCTTCATCCTCCGTGGTTCAAGCAAAAGCACCCACTCTCAGGCTTCCAGCTCCTCTGGTCTTCACCTCCCATAGGTGGAGACATGCATCTCTTCCTTTCCTGTCTTCACTGTGTTAGCCCTAGCAATAGGCAGTCTGCCTGACCAGGACTGCTTTCTTTCTTTTCTGAATCAGTTAACAGCATGATTGCACACACTTATAAATTACTACACAGTTAAGGTAAAAAATGTTAGAGAGAGCATAAAAACAATAAGAGCCTACATGCATGCTAATAAACTTACCAGAGATCACCTCAACTGTAGCGTGGGCTGTGGCTGGTGCAGTCCTTCCAAGACCCATGCAAGGGGTTTCCTTGTGGTTTCAAGTTCATCACAGCTTCAGATCAGAACAAGCACCCAGACTTTGAGTACACCCTAGATGCTCTCCTGCCTACAGTAGCCAGGAGTCAGTGGATCTCCTGGGCCTGTGGGGAGAAGAGGCTGTGCACCCACAGCTACGGATCAGCTGTGGAAACATGGACATCTATGAAAAAATTGCATGGTGAATGGAAGTAAAGGGGTACCACAAGGGTCAGCAGCCATGCTGCATGAAAGCAAAGGAACTTCGGACAGATTTAAAGAACAAAGGTTGGTTTAAAGATCATAAAATACATATAGTACATAATCAGCAATAACTTAAATTTAGGTGAATAAATTTACTGATACAGTTCAGATATTAGCATCCAAGTATTCAGGTATATCACTCATGAAACCTATCAATTTAACCTATCCTTTAAATCAGCTTTTGTACCAAGTGACTGGAGGATAGCTAATGTGGTGCCAATTTTTAAAAAGGGCTCCAAGGGTGATCCTGGCAATTACAGGCCGTTAAGCCTGACTTCAGTACTGGGCAAACGGGTTGAAACTATAGTAAAGAACAAAATTGTCTGACACATAGATTAACATAATTTGTTGGGGAAAAGTCAACATGCTTTTTGGAAAGGGAAATCATACCTTACCAATCTACTAGAATTGCTTGAGGGGTCAACAAGCATGTGGACAAGGGGGATCTAGTAGATATAGTGTACTTAAATTTTCATAAAACCCTTTGGAAAGGGCCCTCACCAAAGGCTTTTGCGTCCTCTGATGGATTGATAACTAGTTAAAAGATAGGAAACAAAGGGTAGGAATAAATGATCAGTTTTCAAAATGGAGAGAGGTAAATAGTGGTGTCCCCCAGGGGTCTGTACTGGGACAAGTCCTATTCAACATATACATAAATTATCTGGAAAAAGGAATAAACAGTGAGGTGGTAAAATTTGCATTTGATACAAAATTACTCAAGATAGGTAAGTCCAAGGCAGATTGTGTAGAGCTAGAAAAGGATCTCTCAAAACTGGGTGACTGGGCAACAAAATGGCAGTTGAAATTCAGTGTTGATAAATGCAAAGTAATGCACATTGGAAAAAATAATCCCAACTATAGATGTAAAATGATGAGTGGTAACAGCTAATTTAGACCCCAAGAAAGAGATCTTGGAGTCATTGTGAATAGTTCTCTGAAAACATCCACTCAATGTGCAGGGGCAGTCAAAAAAGCGAACAGAATGTTCGGAATCATTAAGAAAGGGATAGATAAGAGAGAAAATATCATATTGCCTCTCTATATATGCATGGTACAACCACATCTTGAATACTGCATGTAGATGTGGTTGCCCCATCTCAAAAAAAGATATACTGGAATTGGAAAAGGTTCAGAAAAGGGCAACAAAAATGATGGAATGGAATGGCTTCCGTTTGAGGAGAGATTACTAAAACTGGGACTTTTCAGCTTGGAAAAAAGACGACTAAGGGGGGATGTAATAGAGGTCTATAAAATCATTATTGGTGTGGAGAAAGTAAATAAGGAAGTGCTATACTTCTCCTCATAACACAAGAACTAGGGATCACCAAATGAAATTAATAGGAAGTATTTCTTCATACCACACACAGTCAACCCGTGGAACTCTTTGCCAGAGGATGTTGTGAAGGCCAAGACTGTAACAGGGTTTAAAAAAGAACTAGATAAATTCATGGAAGATAGGTCCATCAATGGCTATTAGCCAGGATGGTGTCCCTAGCCTCTGTTTGCCAGAAGCTGAGAATGGGTGACAGGGCATGGATCACTGGATGATTACCTATTCTGTTCATTTCCTCTGGGGCACCTGGTGTTGGCCACTGTCGGAAGACAGGATACTGGGCTAGATGGACCTTTGATCTGACCCAGTATGGCCGTTCTTATGACTTAGGAGGGCCTCAGTAGTACCAGTCCTTCCATCCTTTCCCAAAGGATTGGGGCCGACTAGGGGTCCTGTCCATTTAGTGATCAGGAAGAAGGCCTTGAGCCTTTTTAAAACCAGACTATTTATCCAAAATCCTGTTGGTCCCTGGAGAATCCAGTTTGAACTAGTATATGTGATCCTGTCCAGGAGGTGGCTTCAAAGGGCTCATAACAGAAGAATTACATTAGCATCCTCAGTCTTCTAGAGGAGTTGCATACAATTCCATGATAACACATACGCAATTGCATTTTTAATACAATGTACCACAAAGGTATTAAACTAAATTCAATATGTTTTAACTTCACTGAATTAAGCGTATCTTAATTCCATAAGGTTTGTCCATGATATTAGTCTGTCACAGGGCCAAGGATCCATTTTTCCTAGTTTGGGTTACATAAGCTTGTTGTTGAGTTTCTCATTTCAAGAACTAGTGTACGTTTTTGACAGGAAGGGAGACATTGCTGAAGTTATGAGAAATCAGTCTATCTGGCTTCTAGTAAATGCTTTTCCGTGTGCTGGCTCTGTATCAAACTATTGTTTGGAATGGCAGCTCCAAATTCAGAACCTAGATTATCCACTGTGACTTCTTTGAAATTCTCAGAATTAAGATATAATTATTCTAAGTCCCTTATTTATTTCTTTTTCCCATGCCCTTTTTATACAAATCTCAATTCTCATTACACATTAACTCCTTGGCTTATGTGAGAAAGCAAACAACAGGATTTTTAGAGATGGCTGTTTTTTTGGTGGAGAATTCTGTGCCACTACCTAGGTCTCCTAAGTGGAGTCCCTGCTTCCATCTATTTGTTAATACAATACTTGAAAACTGGATTTTGGTAATGGCACTTGAAGTATTCTAACTTGCTCAGAGATGATTCTGATAATCCAGGGCAGTGTTTCTCAGCCTTTTTTAGTTGGAGGCCCCAAAGGTAGATTGGAAGACGTGCCTCTGTCTTTCTCGTGTCATGTTTTGGCACAGTTGCCACTTTTCTGTCCATCTTACCTCTTCTCTAGAATCCTTTTTCCACCTCAACTTCTTTTTCTTTTGCCTGTTTCCTTCTCCTGTGAAGGCTACATACTGCTTGGGATAAGGGGCATCAATTTGAAGGCCAGTAGTTGAGGCTGCAGGAGAAGAGAAGCTTGGAACTGTAGCTCTGCAGACATGTCCTACTCCTGCAGCTGGCTGAATTGGGGTGGGCTGTACAATTCAAGATCATCATAGATTATCACTCCAAAACCACTGCCAAGATCTGATGTTTTCACTTATCTCAAATAGTTCCTTAGGCATACAGGATGTTGACAGAGCACTAAGTCACACAGTGTTCGAGTGTTTGCTTAGACTCTCCACATTCACATTTGGGATCATTCCTTGGCTTTCATTTGGTCATATTGTTACCAGACTTTACCATCTCAGCTCTTGTTTGATTTAGAGTACACAAATGTTTTCTTTCAAGGTCAGTGCCTGGAGGAAGATGTTCTGAAGGAACCAGGTTCTCCAAGATCATTGGCATTTCCCACCATTTTGTTACTCTGTAGCCTTCCACGGTGGTATTTTGGGGTAAGGGATTTTCAGAGGCAAAGCTCTTTCTGGATGGTGGAATGTGTCCATGCAATGGGTGTCTTAAATCATGCACCTATTTTTGTCTCCTTTTTACTAAAGGCGACTTGTCTCATTGATGGTGCAGTCCCTGTGAAGCAGTACAGCTACTGTAGTAGGAAGAGAGCCTGAGACATAAGCCCTTGTATCAGAGGCCTGCTATGGGGCTCAGAGAATCTGGCAAGAAACAAGGCTGATATTGCAGAAATACACATCCCTAAGAAGTGCTAGTCACAGAGTGCGCACACAAACACATCCTGATATCAAGTGGTACCAGAACATTTTGATATTAAGGATGGTACAAAACCATTCCCCAAGGATAATAGGAGAACACTGACCCCTCCTAAAAGATAAAGTCAGGATGACAGTATGTAATAGAGATGTTTTGATTGAACCAATATGTATGAGATGATGGGTGATAACTAGCAATCTTAGGGGACAGTAACTAACTCTGTGAAAGGGGCAGTACTAACTTGTTTGTATCGGGGTGAGACTGGAGTCCCAGGAAAGCCAGCCAAGGTCACTCAGGGTGAACTGCAAAGAATGGGTCAGAGAATCCCCAAAGCTGGTCGATATTCCAACACTTAGATTTACCAAACCAGCAAAAAACAGCTTCTGTAATACCTCACAGGTTACCCAGAAACCAACAACACAGTTCTCTTAAAGTAACCCAGCCTTAGGCCTCCACCCAGACACCCAAGTCAAATATGATGAGGGTTACTGAAAATCTTATTCATCATATAAAAAAGTTCTACCAATTCCAAAGGACTGGATACATTATCTCCCAGGTTAATGAATATTTCATATCTTACCCAAATATATGCTTACAGCCCATTCTTATTAACTAAACTAAAATTTATTAAAAAAGAAAATCAGACCCCCAACCCCTATGTGCCCCCTCATACTTGGGATGTGATTGTGGAGTTTGCAGTTTAGGAAGGATGGTTTCCTTGGCCTGCATGGATTGTTTTGTGCAATGTTCTGAATCTATTGTGTTGACTTAATTACTCAGCTCTTTAAAAATATCAAATATTTATTACAAACTGCAAGTAACTAGATTCTGTAACAGATGAAAATTGAAGGTGGCTTGGAATAGTGGTACTTTGGAAAAGTTACAGAAATATATGCTTTCCTTCATATTGAACTTTTTCATTTACTTTTCTTACCGTTTCACATCTGAATTAGTTCATGTTAAGCTTCTGAAGTTGTGAAATATTGAGAAATAAAAGTATTGAAATGGTCAGGACATCTACATGCTAGTGTGTTGCTTACATGGAATTTAATTTGACAATAGATGGTTTGTTTCAAGAATCCTAATTTTCATCTATCTTCCGATTCTTCTAAATCAACAGTGTAAAAAATTGTATAAGGTTTATTTCTATGTTCTATGTGATAGGGTTATCAAATCCTGAGAAAATAACTATGAAATATTTGTATTTGAAAGGTTTACCATATACTTAATAAAAATAGAATTGTCAAAATATTGAAAGAAATTTTGTCTGCCAGTTATCTGTTTTAAAGCTTGTTCTGCTGTATATGAAAGTGTGAATGGTGAAATTTAAAACACTTATGGTTTAATATTCTATACTCAAAAATAAAAATGCCAAGCGACAACATCAGTCTCAAAATTTGAGAGGCAGCAACAAGCAAGATTGTTCTAATATTGTAGTAAGCTAAAAGTAGTAAAAGCCTGAACACTGTTGGTGGGGGGGGGGGGATATCAGATAAAGTTGGGGAGAGGATGGAAGATGTGCTTAAAATTAGTCATGTGCTCAAGTACCTTGTTGAATTGGAGCCTGGAGTCTAACCGGCTATTACACATTACCTTCAGCTATAATCTGTACATTTTTTTTTATTATTTCTACAAAGAACCCCATAATATGGAGAAGGTTTCACTTAAGTGTCAGTTCCAACAGTCAATACAACAGCATCAGGAAACATATAGCAGCTTCACAAGTCTGCTGTTATAAACAGGGTCACTGGAAAACTGGTTCCAAACTGTGTGTATTTTGTCCCTTGTATAAGTCTGTCTGATAGTAAGACTTATAAAGTGCCTTTCATCCCAAAGGATCCCAGAGCAGTTACCTGTGTGTGCATATATGAATCATGCCCCCGGCAAGTTAATGCATACTTTTTTGGGATGGAACAATGCACAGTAGCACAACCCGGAAGAGCAAGAAGTAAAGAAGAAGAATGTAGGTAATTGAAGCTGCAGGGAGAATTAGAACAAGATGCAGATGCCTAAATAGGAATTAGCCCCCATCATCCTAGCCGAATACCCATATTTTTATGGGAAGCGACAAAGGCTTTTTAATGACTAAGTTGTTAGGATCTCAGTCTTACACCTCCTCTAGAAGCCTGCACTGGCAGCAACACTTTCCCCCAGCATCAAATGTAACCCAAAGGTAGGGTGACCAGATGTCCAGATTTTATAGGGACAGTCCCGATTTTGGGGTCTTTTTCTTATATAGGCTCCTATTACCCTCTACCTCCTGTTCCAATTTTTCACACTTGCTGTCTGGTCACCCTACCCAAAGGAAAGAGTGCTGTCTACTGAATATCACACTCTACTCCCTCTGGCACTTTGGCCTTTCATGGAGGTCTCCCATCCAAGCACTAACTAGGCCTCACTGAGCGTCACAGTGATATACAGCTGATGTACCTTAAATCACAATTACGTATAATGTTCATAACAACCCAAATGTTATATTTAAAGGGACACAGTCAGACAAAGAATTAGTTCTGTGCAGTGCCTGCTATTGTAATAAGTAACATTTAAGATTACTGCAACTGCAAGGTTAGATTTTTTCTGGTGTGTATTTGACAGCAATTAGTGTACAGTCCATTTCACTGTTTCCCCCAGTACAGTCGGTCGATACTGTATAGTTGGTCAGATTCATTTTTGATTTTGTGTGAGTATTTCACACAGTTGTTTGCAGTGTTTTTGTAGCTGTGCTGGTTCCAGGACATTAGAGAGATGGATGAAGTAATATCTTTTTGTAGGACCAACTTCTGGTCCTATAAATAGACAAAGCTTTCCAGCTACACAGAGATCTTTCACAGCTCTGGGAAAGATAACCAGTTTCACAACTAAATATAAGGTGGAACAGATTATTTAGCATAAGTAGTTAACATGTATTATAAGAGACCATTCAAAGTGAGGTGGCCTGTTAACACCTCTGTAGGACAAAAAAGGGGGGTTAGTAGGTTACAGATTACTGTAATAAGCCATAAATCCAGTGTTTTTATTAAGCCCATGATATTTAGAGTCTAGCAAAGTTATGAATTTAAGCTCCCAGGCTCGTCTTTTGAAGGTGTTGTGCAGATTTCCTTTGTGGATGAGGACTGAAAGGTCAGATATGGAATGATCACTTTGTGAAAAGTGTTCACCCATGGATGATGTGGTGTTTTTGTCTTATCATTTTCTGTGTGAGTTCATTCAAGAACAATGATTGTCTTGTTTCAATCACATAGTTATTATTGGGGCATTTAGTGCACTGGATGAGGTATACCACATGTTGTGATAGATGTGTATGTAAGTGGGAGAATGGTCCCACTATTGTGGGGGAATTTTCTTGGGTTCTATATTACCCGGATGTAATCAGATAGCAAAAGGATTTGAGTCCCCATCCCAGCTCCCTTTACCCAGATGCCTGGCTCACCTCAAGGACTCCTCTTCAACTCTCCTGTGTGGCAGAGTCCTCATAACCCCAATAAGGATGGGAACAGGATTCCTAGTCTCATCATGGGTCACATAGGACGGGGGCTAAGGTGTCCCCATTCCTCACTGGCCACTTCCCTGACCAAGTGATCACTACACTGAGTTTAAACCAAATACAATTTATTAAACAGCGACTGTAAAAACCCAAACACAACAAAGGAAAAATGGAAAAGGTTAAAAGAAGAAGGAACCCCACCTTATGGGCATGGGGAACACCATGAACAGTAGTCTCTGGAACTTAAGAAAATTACAGTCTATTCCTTATATATACCAGGCCTCCTTCCCAGGACCTGGCTGTGTTGCAGTGATACTGTGGGTAAGATACCTGCTTTGGTAGTGGCTACATCCCCCCAGGTTCTAGGTGGCAGGACTCTTCTCCCCAGTATCAACCATCCCAGCAGGTTCATGCACCCCCGCCTTGAATCAGAAATGTAAACAGTGTTAGGTTTGTGGGTAAATATCATTATCTGATTTTATAGCTGGAGAAACATATGAAGAGAGGTTTAGGCCAAAGTTTTCAAACCTTGATATCTGAAGTTAGCCTCTTAAATCCATATTTGGGCATCTATAAAAGTAACCTGAACTTCAAAGGTGCTGATCAGTTGCAGCTCCCATAGATTTCTTATGTGCTTATGTTAGAGTTCCAAGTGAAGGAGACAGACAGACACACATGGATGTTCCGCACCTTCCCCCCTACTCTTCCCCCCCCCCCCAAAAAAAAGCTAGCACAAACAGCAACTCAAGTCAGATAAGTGTCCCTCTGGGACTAACATGGGATTTATTTACATTAACACTATGTTCTAAAGCTGAACACAGAAGCAGCATCCTTTGGTAGGAAGTGCTCTAAACAGTGGTCTCCAAATGTATTAAAACTACTGATTTTAAGTAACGGAGAACATTCCTCTTCCTCCAAATTCTTTCTTTTTCACTTGCCACATCCCCAGTGAGTTGGACTGAAGGAGAAGTCAGGCTCCAAATGGAATGTTCGCTGATTTCCATTTCAGTTGACTTCTCCACTAGTCTACCACTACCCTCTCCCCCAGATAGTCTCCAAATACATTTGCATACCATTGGGCTAATGCTCATACTTAACCCAGTTAGTTAAAGAATTATTGGAATTGGGAGGGCATGGCTATTCCATACCATAGTAACCCCTTCCTGCCCATTTCCTCTCCTATGCTGTTAGGATTTTCTTTATACAGATTTGAGAGAACTGCAATTCCTTAATCTTGTGGAAAGTGTGGGTGAGCGCACACACGCAGACCCCTCTTTCATAATTCTGCTAAACTGTCTGGGGATGCCTGCGGAATGTCATTTGCTTGGGCTGCCAGACCTTATGTTTAAGAGCATCTTCCCCAGACCACCTGTTCTGGTCCTGCTTCCTCCTGTTTTTTGTTTTAACTTGTATTTATAGTAATGTGAACATCAATCTGAAACCATTAAACACCGATCTGAAACCAGTTTTCATTCCATCTATCGCTCTGGCACTTGAGATTTTTCCTCTTACTGTTGTGTGCCCAGAACCTCAGTAATGTAAACAGGCAGTTCAGGCATGCACATCAATGCATGACTGCATAGACCCATTTGAATCAAAAGGAAAGGATTTTGATTAATTTTAATAAAGGAAGAGAAATATTAATTGAAGTGTTAGCAATTTAGTGACAGGTTTATCATGTCTTTTGATGCAAATAAATAGTTACAAAATTAGTGTGAAATACTTAGTTTGAACTCAGTTACAAAAAAATGAAAGGAAGCACATTTAAAAATTGATTAGAGCTGCATGAAGCTGTTCCCCAGAGATTTGAACTCTTGTGCATATGCCCTCCAAACTATCTTACTTATTGCTGTTTTGCCCATTTGGTTTGCAAGTGGCTCACCTTGCTCATTTTTGCTGACCTAGCTTATCTGATTACTTTAACTATGTCAGAAGTTTCTTCTGCAATTCTGGCAAGGCAGCTCGGTAAGCATCTCTATTTCAGTGCTACTGCGCAAAGACAAACTTGTATGCCAAACGGTGCTGCGGTTTTGTAATGTGTGCCAATGAGAGACTGGTGGCTTTGGGATCAGGCCTACACCGAATAGATTGTTACAACTGGTGACAGAAATCTGAATTTGAACCTGGGTGTCAAAGTTAATGTGCTAGCGTTAACCTACTGCACCACCTATATCCTGGTGTTTTTGATGAATTTGAAAAGGAATATATTTTCAATGTAAGGAAGGTAGTTGTATTAAAATTAGATATTCATAAACTGAGGCCTGAGGTCCACCAGCTTTTTCGTGTAATGCACAATTATCACATCTGCACATGCAAATCATTTAAAACAAACATTTACATTTACAAAGGACAGAATTGCATATATGGCCACAGTAACTGCATGCAAAAGAAGGTGGATACACCTGCAGAAATGTATATGGACTTCAGTTACGAACACCTGTACTAGACAATTCAATACTGCTCTCTACTGTGTGGTGTGGGTAATGGAAAAATGATTAATTTAATATATATTAGTATGTCTTAGTACACACAACATCATTTTACAGTTCCATGTATACCTTTTCTCTTGCTCTCACTATCAACACAAAACACTTGTACCATTAAGGGGAACTTACCTGCAGATTGATTTAACCCCATTCCTGTTTCTCGTCTTGTTCATGGGATGGCTGTTTAAAAGACCATCAGATGATCGTTTATCCCAGCCTGGCATAAAATAGCTGAGAATGTTTTTATCTAAAAACGTTCTCGAATTTTGCTTACATGGGGATGTCAAAAATAGATTTATTTCCTTTGTGTCTCTATGACCATTTTTTGCACATAGTAAACAACAAAAACAAGGTGTGTGTGTGGGGGGGAATACAGAACAATTTCACACCTGAGAGTGAACGGGCTGATTACTGTCATTTTGATGATGTGCCTTTTATATATTTGCAGTGTTTAAGAAAGAGTATATGGGTTGCAGCATGAGCACTTTAGAGTGATTCAAAATTATTGAAGAGCTACAAATTTTATAAAGTGCTTCAATTTGTTACTGACTCAAACAGCATTGTAGCAGTTCAGCAGAGCTTTTAGTACAGTCATATGCACAGCCTGTAAATGCTCTCCTAATCTTCCCAGGTTTGTCTTCTCTACATGCACTGGCTGTGAATGTTCCTGCCCATAAGATTCCTTTGCCAAGATCATCACCTATGCAGGGTGCCTACATGATGCACAGGTATCATTCTGACCTGGGGTGAGGAGGAGGGGAAGTACCAACTCTATTGTTATAAAGTCAACCTAATTTTGTTGTTGGGTTTAGCCAGGTTAAAAACAATTCATCACTTCCTTCAGAGAGGGAGAAAGCTTTTGATATTCCAAAAGCTAATTCTCATGTTCTTAAAGGCTTTTTGAGACATTTTGTTGGCTAGTGTTGAAAAAGTTTGTGCCTCTAAAATGAGTCAGGACACCTGAAAGTGTCTGTCTCCTCTTAGTATCCATAGTCTTTGCAGCAGCTAAATCACATGGGCATGAGTTCACTTGTCCTTACATATTTTATATAAAATCACCACTGCATTGCATAAATTGGTGAATTTAAATTGATCCTCTATTTTAGATGTTCTTTACAAACTCTGACCACCTTCCTCCATCACTTGCTTGTCCTTGTGTTATTTTGGCATAAGTTATTTGATTTTGGTGCATAGCACTTTTCCTGGCTATCCATCCCTATTGCCTTTTTGTAAGTGACATGAAAATAGTTCTCAAAATGCTTCAGTCCATTTGATGTGGTGACAGCAAATGGCTGCCCATCCTGGAAAAGGAGTGGAAGCCAAGCCAAAATTGGAGGAACTGGTGATATTGATATTGGGACATTTTCTATTGTAAAATAAATAGAACCTCTCCACAAAACCAGAAGGAAGTGTTAGCTATGTCCTATCTACAGTATATCATAAACACTACAGTTCATGTGTATGTTACTCATGAGTAGAAGAGGGAATATCCCTAACAAATATTTTATTCTAAATTTTCTATTTTCTTCAAACAAATTGCAATTTTCTTAGATTTATTTGTTCAAAATTATTTAACAGCTTGTCATTAGTATCATTTACTCTGATTGCTGTTTGAAATCACATGGTATTCTGAGTGAATGAATGTAACTATAATCAAATTTCTGGCATGAAGCTTCGTAGTAAGTGGAATTAAAACTCACTTTGCTTGAATATTTGTGGGGGAGTACTTAAAATTCACTTTGCATGGGTATTCAAGGAAAGCAAACAAGGAATGAAATCCTGTCTCCATTTATTTCAGTGGGGCCAGGATCTCCCCCAAAGGGCATGAAAATGGTTGAAGAACGTTCATTAAATGTTGAACCAATATTCGCATAAATTTTGCATCAGTATTCACCCAGCTCTTCACATAATTATGAGTCTAATGCAGTCATCTCTTCAGAGCACTCATCAGGAATTCCTTAATAAGTGAATATATTATCACAGATAGTTAATATACTGTACTTTTTATACAGTTTTAAAATACTGGAAATAAAGCATTGATGGCCTGATTTTCAGACATGCTGAGAACCTCCAGCTTCCACTGAAGTGAAAAGGAATGGCCAGTTCTAAGTACGTCTGAAAATTGAGCCATTAATGACTAACTAGGGGTAGCGGTGAAAGTAATAATAAATTCTTACCAGTACGGGGGGCTGGCTCTGACCCCCAGAAGGGGTGGGGCCTAGTGCGGAAGAGGTGGGGCTGGGGTTCAGCCTCCCTCAGCCAGCCCATCCGCGCTGCCTGGCCCCTGCCTCTCAGGGCTCCGGCAGCGATTTTAAAGGGCCCGGGGCTCCGGCCACTGCAGCACTTTAAGGAGGGTCCTTTGCCATGTCCCTTCATCCTCTCTACTCCCCCGTCGGTGGCCTTGCCGGTATGGACCCTACCGGCAGGTCTGCCGATGGGGAAGGCAAAATGGGCAGGGATGTGGGCTGCGTACGGGCCAGTACCGGCTTCTTACCGGTACGCCGTACCAGCCCGTACCAGCTCACTTTTACCCCTGACTAGGGGGGAGATTTTCAAAGGCACAAATGGAAGTTATGTGTCCTGTGACAGTGAACTGTCACATGGGTTGGGGAACTCCTTCCTCCCTCTCCCCCCCCAACCCCCCGCCCAAACAAACAAACAAAAAGCCCCAACCAACTGCAGGCAGGCCAGCTGGCTCTTATTAACCACGATCCTCTGAGGCTGCTGGAGGTGGAGGGGCATGAGGTCTGTATAAGTCAGACCCAGCTCGTTCCAAGGGGTTAGGGGAAAGTTAGCTTCTGGAGGGGAGTACTGCTGCTTCCTGAAGGAGGGTCTTATCACATCTGAGTGTGCTGAGACTGACGAGTAACCCAGGAAGGTTAGAGTGGAGTACGGGAAAACATGATAGACCCTTGGAAAGGAAAGTACTGAAGCAGGGCAAGTTTGGGCACAGCATAGTGTGCAGTGATTACTCAGTGATTACTGATGGAGCTTGCAAGAGATCCGCTTTATTCTGTCTGGTTACAATTAATTGTGCATAACGAGCTTCATAGGGCTCTGCCCATTCTCTTGTTTTGGGAAGCTCAGCCCTTAAGGGCACAGTACCCAATAACACACTTGCCTATCCTCAAACTCTGTTTCCTGAACTTCTGCAAATGCAGCTTTCAAATGGAATCCCTCAGGCTTATTCTCCTGTCCATTTTATGAGGCAACTTTCTTTCCTCAGCTGAGCTCAGGACATCCCCATCCACTTGGCTGTTGCCATGTTTTCCAAACAGCACTACTAGATTGTCATAGCTCCCTTCGGTCTTTTGCCTGACCTTCTTGTCTTCAGGAAGGTCCTAATAGTTCTGGTGGCCAACCTTCATCAGTGTGGGGAGGGTAATATATCTCTGTCCCTAACACCTTGTTTACACTTAAAGGGTGGTGTGTAGGGTACAGGAACTACATTCGTAGCTACAGGGCACAGTAAAAGCAGGCTCTATCCTCTCGTCACTGAAATGTGTAGCTACATGCAGCAGCGAAAGGCTCCAGTTGGGGGAGACTCCAGCAGGTCCCCATTGCAGAAATCTTTCCCCAATGCCTCCCCTCTGTCAGAGCTTTTTCCTGCTGCCAGAGCCTTTAACTGAAGTGAGGAAAGGCTCTGGCAGCAGGACACTACACAACTGAAAATAGAAGTATAGATAACTGTGTAGGGCATATGCCCTAGGGTTCAGGCATGTAAAGTGCTCTACTCATCTAAGTCATCCCTCATTGTCCACACTGCTATTTATACCCATGCTAACTGGGTGTGCGGTGTCTGTATTCTACACACTGCCACAAGTGTAGACCTACTTAAAGCAACCACATCCTCATCCAGATGTGCTGAAATGGTTACAGGACAAGATACTGAAGTATCAAGCATCCCAGTTTCCTTTGCAATCAGGACAGTTCCCATCTACTTCCCTTTTCAGGTCCTTTCACACCTGGGGATAATACTGGACACCAGAAGGGCAAAGGCCCTTGTCTGTCTTGACAGGTTTCAGGCTCTATCAGACGTCTTTGGTTCGGCTCCCTCCCTTCACTGGGTCAGAACAATTTTTCAGCTTCATTTGAGTCTCTAGATCCATCTACACCCCGAACCGCTCCAGCCTTTTCTTTTGGCATTCTCTCTTCCTTAGAGGAAACCTTTTCTCTCTTATCAACAGTCTTTTTCTCCCTGTCCTGGTTGTCCAATGTATCCCACACCACAATAGGTGTCCTTTACCTTTCCTGCCATTTCCTGGTTTCTTTCAGCAGAAATGCTAGTCTCTCAGGACTGGGTACCTTCGTTATTGTTGGAAAGACCCCTATTTCATCTAGTGATGCACCTGAGGCCTGCCCCTCATTTGGCAAGTGCCTCCTTCAGTTGCAAGGTTCTCCAATACAATCAGGTATTTCCTTCTCTAGGTATTGCTCACAACATCTGCTGTTTGCCCTTGACTTTCCCTATAGATCAGATGGGGAAAAGAAGGAGCACAACAAGGAAAGTTACTCACCTTTTATTGTAGCTCTCTCTTCCCACTCTCCTAGTATCTGAGGGGAGAAACCAGTGTATTTTTTTTGTAACTTACCCCTTGTTTTCTGCTCTTTTAACTTTTTTTCTCATTCTAGAAGTCTTTTGGAGGAAAGTGGCACAGTGGCCTTTATAGATAGTACTAGACTGACAAATATTTTGTTTCTTAGTACTGATGTATGTAGTAGTGGTGATGCCCACATGATACATACGTCTTCTTGTATGAGGATCAAACTATCAGTTTTGGAGTTGAGATTATTTAATGATCCTCACTCCGCATGCATGCAGCCCCCACCCACCTTATTTTAAAAGATTCTGAACTGTGGGTTAAGGTTTGTATGTCACAGAGCAGCTGCCTCACTCCTAATTTTGGCCCTGGACACAAGATTGTCAACTCTTATTTTTGTTCTTTTCCCTTAGCCTGCCAGCCCCACCCAGAGTAATTGAACAGAATCAGCACCTCCTGCAAAAGCAGGAGCAACTGCTGTGGACAAATAAGGAGCAAACGAAGGAGAGAGGAAAACTTTTCAATGATATCAAAGAATGAGAGCAAAGAGGACAGGGAGTGAGGAAATAACCTTTGTACTTACTGGGCCTACTGATGTCACAATCCGGTAGGATCCAAGATATGAAGAGGAACAAATGTAATAAGCTAGCCTATTTATAGCAAAAGGTGCAGAAATTGTTTTCACACACATTGTTGTAACAACTTCTTTTTATATTAATCATGGCAGTGAATTTTTTTATTAGAATGGGAATTGAAACAAAATATTTTCCCTTTCTTATCTATTGAAGAGAATGGGTCTGATCCTCCTTTCACTTTACATCAGTGTAAATCAGGATTGACTCTCTTGAAATCCACAAGCATGTCAGCGATCTCACTTTTCATATAGATCTGGCAACACCTTAGGACAGCCGTGACTGCAGTAGCTGTTTACCAGTGTACAGTAACTCTACTCACATTATGTCATGGAGATGGGGCATCAGACTACAAAGTGGCATCAGTCAGAAGTAGTACCCCCTCTACTCCTCACCCACTGAAAAAGCGTATGCCTATTTTCAGAACTACAGTCCATTATAACTCATCCGAAGAGCCAAGCTAATAGATATTTAACAATGGAATCTACAGATGAAATACTGTGGCTTGGTTATACCATTATTTTCTAGGTTAATTTGGAAATGGAGTATGCAAAAAATAAAGAGCAAATATAGAGAACAGTATTTTAAGAGGGGGGAAAAGAGGTGGGAGGGGGAAGAAAGGTGATTATGAGATAAGAACTAAGGTTCAGATCCTCAAAGGTATTAAGGCACCTAGCTCCAATTGAGCTGGGTCCTAGTTTCTTTCCAAACTGAGTCTACCCTATTACTCATGTTGGAGGAAAAAGCAAATCCGGTTTTTGCAACCTGTATCTGCGCCACGTGCTGGGGGAAGAAATTTAAATTCTAAAGATTCTACTCAACAAGTTACTGCAATGGACTCTGAGGTGCCTACCTCAGTAACAGCCCTCAGTTGATGGATCTCTGAAAGGAAATGTTTATTCATCTACAGATGAATAAACTGAGGTACAGGGAGGTGTTTAAAAAAAAAAACTTTTCAAGTCTCCTCTAATTTGGATGCCCAACTTTAGACACCCAGGACCTGATTTTTAGAGGTGTTAAACACTCACAACTGCAACTAAAGTCAGTGCGATTTACAAGTGAAAAATCAGGTTCTGAATGTCTAAAATTAGACACCCCAAAATTGATGACACTTTTGAAACATCTCTTCCTAAGAAACTTTTTTTTTAAGATGGCAAAGTCTGCCAGCTACATAGCCAAAAGTAGATACAAAAAGTTCTAAGTCTTAGAGTCAGATCTTCAGTTGGTGTAACCCCTACTCTTCTCCTTCTAGCCACTAGACAGGTCTCAATTTTAAAATTATCATATCTCCCATTATCAACTTTCTGCTCTTCATCTAGTTTTTCTTCCTAGAAATACGGGCTTTTATTCAGGAAGGTACTTACATGCGTATGAGTCCCACTGAAGTCAATGACATTACTCATATGCTTAACTACCTGGCTGAATTATGATCTTATTCAGGTCTAAAGAACTTAAACATATCTGCTCATCAAACTGATCAAAGGTTTTTTGGGGACATTTAACCAAATGGACATTTGGGACAGGATTTGTCAGGGGAGAAAACTTTGTTTGTTTTTTTAATTTTATACTTCCAAGTACGGTGTGCCATGTATGTATTTATGTTCTTTTAAAAATAATTGTCAATAAAAATCTTAACTAGGAAAAAGCCTTCAAATTTGTGTTCTATTTCAGAATTGAGGTAACCAAACAAGAATGATTTTCAAAAAGTAAATAAATCTTCCAATTCCTCTGGCTGAAAACATGCTTCACCGTTGTCTGCCAGGCAGACAATCTGCAACAGGGTTAGTGTCTTGTCACTCTTCACAGAAGTTCTTATTTATCAGCTGACTGTTGGCAAATTTGCTGTCAGGCAATAAGTGGCAAGTTTTTTTTAAGAGCTGTGTCAGGAATGTAAGTGAGTGAATAAGCTCAGGAACTCTGAATGCTGCAACTACTCCATGAAGCAGAGGTTGGCATAGAAGGGTTCCTTTCCCCTCACCTTCGGTTATGATTTAGGCTACAACAGATTGTTTCCAGATTCTCTCAGAATGGTGAGGTGACTGGTTGGCCTGGAGAATTGGTAATACAGCACCTTTTGCCTCTAGATGGCCTATGCAAATCCAACCCAGGGCAGCCCAGCTATCGCTAGTTGATGTCTGTTCAGTGGCCATTGGTTGAACTCAGTTCATTTCCTAAGAGATGGGTGTCCATATCACAATAAATATCACATCTGGCAATAATTAGCACCAATGTAAGTCTCAGCACAAAGGCTAAGAACTGAATGGACACGGGGCATGATCCAACTCTACTTGAAGTAAATGGAAATGCTCTATGACTTCAGTAGCAATTGGATTTGGCCTATGGAGTCTAAAACTACCTCCTCATCTCTGGAGGTACTCCTGCCAGGTCAAAAAAACAGGCATAGTGGTAGGCTGTGGGGGGGATGTTGCACTGCCTGTGGTGTACCCATTCTGGGGATAAACAGTTTCAGTACCCAGAGCTGTCAGTCCTAGTACCTTTCATGGGTACTAAATTAATTTGAAAAAATGAATTGGTCTGTTTAAGCACTTGGCGCTTAAGGAGCTATACAAAAAGTAACGAATATGTACAAAGGGCCACTCAGAACTGGAGGGCAATGATATGCTGCCAATATTTGGACTAGTGGGTCCCACAAAAATTCTCTCTCCCCACTAAGGCTGTGGTAAGGGTGAACGTGCTTGCTGTGTGGAGGATTGAGGGACAGAGGAATGTATTCTTTTGTTTTCCCTTGTAAACAAAAATGCTTCCTCATATCCATAATATAAGGGAGCAGCAGCAGCACCAAATGACAAATCAGGTTATATTAAATGCATTTGCTGGAAATGTTTCTACTTTGTTCCAGAAAAGCCTAGTGAATTTGTGAGGTGTTCCATGAGGAGAACTTGGATGGCCAGGGGGAAAGGGGAAAATACTTGCCATTTTTGCAGTCTTGTGTATGCCCAAGGAAAATATTTTGTTCTGAAATTTTTTTTATAATCCCAGGAATAAAACTAATCTCTAGCAAGGATTATTTAGTGGAGTCCAGAGTTGAGCTGAATTCCCGTTGGAAGCAGGGAACTCAGCCCAACCTTCCCTTCAATTTTCCTGTGGCAATTTAACAAAGGGTCCCCAGAAGTCCTTGGGGTGCCCTGTTGTTACATCTCTATGGAAAAATATAAAGTGATATAATGCAAAGTAGCACTGCCTCTTCTGAAATTGCCACTGAGTAACACTATGCCAAATGAAATACTTCAGACAATTTCAGAGATGCTTCAAGATCAGATCATTAAAGGAAAGTGGAGTTTTCTTTTACTGTAGATAAAACAATATTAGAAAGAAAAGATCTTACACAGACTTCGGTGCTCCTGTAATGGGACAATTTATAAAAGCTCTTTGCTTTTCACAACTGGATGAAGAGAGCCTCAGACAAGTAGTAATAAGATGCTTACGAGTGTTTTGGCCTGTACAACAAACACAAGATTGTGTTGGCCAAGTCTTTGATGCAGCTTCTGATGCGAGTGGTAAACATTCTTTAATAGCCACCAGCAGCTAAGTATGCTGTCTTTGTTTACTCGTTCTGACTAACTACCTTCATTCCTTGATGTTACAGTGCCAAAAGCTGTATATTTATATTCATTTCAACATTTATATACACGAAAAGCTGTGTTATCTGGCACTTTATCAACCGGAAAGCTCTATTAACCGGCATTTCTGATATCTCCCAATACAATCTAGTAACTGGGACTAGTATACTGCCCAGGAGGTTATGCAATTGCACATTGTGCACTCTACTTTTATGCAAAAGAGGCAGAAGAGAAGTAAGCAAGCTGATATCAGGGATTTATTCAAAAAAGCATCTTCCAGGGTGTGTCATAGGGTCAAATTCAGCCCAATCTCCTACACCATCTACATCTATAATGATAATTGATGTTGATAATGATGATGCTGAGGCATTGCAAGATCCTGAAGTGCCTTCCGAATCATCAAAGATTAAATTATGTTCAGTATAGTTTTAGAGTTTAGTGTATATTTAGTGATCTGGGTGTATGCCATGCACTGCCCATAGTGATATGTAGTGTCATAAGATAACCTACTGTATAGAAAACGTTACCTGTATACACCTAAGTGATTCAAGAAACCAACCACTCTGCAGTGCAGTACTTCTACTGGATTGGTGAGTACCTGCATACTATTTAATACTTTATTCATTTTATTGTATTCTAATTCTTTGAAAATTGGTATTCCATTGGTAAGTATAACTCTTAGTTAACCAGAATTTTTGACTAACCAGCATCCCCCATTTCCCCAACATGCTGGATAACACAGCTTTTACTGTATTTTGATGTTGGTGTCTGTTTATTTCAAGTGGCATTCCACCAAAATGTCCCAAGTTTAATAGTTAAGTATCCTGTTTGTATTGTATCCGCTGGTGTGCTAGAGAGAGGCTCCCCCATGCCCCTTTCCACTGGAAACACTGTCAGAATAATAATAATAATAATTAATGAATAAAAGAACCCTAATGACACACAGGGTTTGCATTCCCAGATCTATGACAAATATCCTGAATCTGATTCTTGGACCCAGCCAAGCTATGTTTAGCACAGGCCCTACGCCATCTTTCTGCTTCCTCAAGATGGGGGCACCTGGTGGGACAGGGAGGGGTCAATTAGAGGAGCCTGGACTGATCAGGGATTGCCAGAGTGCCGGGGCACTGGCCAGGCCCGTACTGTCTCAGCATACCCCTAACATGCTCCCTTTACCTGGGTGGGCTGGGAATGGGTGACATGGAGCTGGGCACACCAGCTTTTACCACCAAAGGAATTCAACTATGCTAAGGAAATTGCCATCTGCAGCATTTCCAGTTGCTTTTGTGTTACCTGAGCAGTTCAAAGCAGCTGGAAAAGGGGCCTAAGGTCTGGCCCTCAGTATTTTTGTGAGGGTTTTGTATTTATTACATTTTTATAGCTCTCTTCACCCAGAGCACTTCACAAACTATATAGGATGAAGGGAAGGAATCACCACTGAAATACAACCACTGCGGGGTTGGGACACAACAATTTTGTAACAGTAGATGGCCACAGTATGCAACAGTTTGTTGCAGAAGAACAATCATATGCAAAAGAAAATGTTACTAGATAGAATGTAATTACTCTCACTTGAACGTGCCCCTACCTCGTGAAAAATGCCATGGAATTTTTAATGATCACAAGTAATGACTTCACTTGATGTCTCAGTTGCAAAACAATATCTGCTACATCATATGGGGGAATTAATTCAGTACTGTTCCAGAGTGCCGCCTACTGAATCTCTAAACTATGTTCTGCAGCTTTCTGGGTTGTCCATGGAAGGCTCCCATCCAGCTATGTCTGGGGCCTGACTTCAGTTAGCTTGTGCAATCAGATGAAATAGCAATGGGCTGACTGGCAGTATACTCATTTCCTGCTCTATTTTAGGTGAAAATAATCTTCTAGTTCCTATGATGGAACTCTGAGATATTGTGGGAGAAGAGCCACTATTATTGTCAAAGGATATGTTTGTCATTAGTAACCTGAGAATTAATTTATCAGAATTTTGGCTGAAGTGAAAACAAACTGTTCTTTATTGTAATCAAATGACTCCTAAAAATGTTGCTCAGATTAAATGATCTGTGTGCAAGAAGGGGTGAAAAGAATCTCGTAGTTATGGAGACAACAGGAGGAAAGTGACAACCACAAGGATACTATCATAGCCCACATCTTAGACAGTCCTTGATTGCATAATTTGTGAAATGAACCATCTGTTCTCAAGAGAAAATTACAAAATAATGAATGGTATTAATGCACTCAACTCAACCAGCCATGTATTCCTTGACTGAATACTTTCAAGCCATTACCAAAAGCACATGATTCTGACATGGCAGACCTTTCCCATGAACTTACATGAGCTTTACGTTTCCCGGAACAAAACGTTTCCAATGGCATGGAGAAGCCAGTACAACTCTCCTTTAGTTCACACAGTGTCTGGGGTCCTACAAAGAAACTTTCCATGAACTGTTTCATCTATGTGAGATGGAGTTACCATACCTGTTAGAAGTGCTGGATGTGAATAGAGCTTTTCCTACACTAGCTTGTTAAATCTTACTTGAGAGAAACAATGATTGACAGCAGACACACAAAGTCTAGGTGTTGTGAGTGGTACAGAAGAACTAACAAAAATCTCTAGACTCTAATTTGTTTTGTATTAACAATTACAGCTTTTGCAAAAACAAAACCAGTGAACCTGTAAAACTCAAATACACTGAATATTTTGTGCTTTATGTGACTGTTGCAAAATGTCTGCATATTTGACACATTTTTATTTAAATGGAGATTTGTGTTTACCATCTTTAGCACTAATTATTCTGAATATTGCATCGATTATGAAATTCATCTGTTTCAATAACAATGCTAACAATTTTCAATACTGAATACTAAGTTTGCAGTCCTATTTACAATCCTATATACCCTGTGCCATGCAGTTTGTAATTGTGACTGTTGCAAAAAATGCTGTACTTTTACTACCATCTTTTAAAAAAAAAATTACAATGTTTATTATGCCAATCTAATTATTGTGTGCTTCAAAAACTTTCCAAATTATTCTGGGAATATTATTTTCAATCATAAAGCTAAACATTTTATTGGCAGCTTTCTAAATGTGCACTTCATATGTCTATTATGCTGCACAGTTTGGAAATGTGATTGAATATGAAAAAGTTTGAAAATTATGATAATTATAGTGTTTACTATATAGTTGAAGGACAGTGTGGGGAGGAGATTTGGGGAGCAGATCAGCTTTATGTGAAAGTTTATATTAGCCATAATTTCTTTTACATCTGTTTTTCTTTTGAAATATAATGAATTGATGTCTCAAAATTCTGGGATGGGGGGAAACTTGCAGGCTTTCTTGCAGCATTTATATCAATGAGGTGATATTTATTGTTACAAGCCTTATATTTGGTAGTGAGCTTTTTTACAATAGCACAGCAAATATTGGGCTAATTATGGGCTACACAGTTTTTCAGGATTCATAAACTGAAAAAATTATGATAAACAAGATGAACATGATTTGGTATGGATATTAAATATCACCCAACAAAGCACAACTTTGCACTGGGTGTCACAGTTACATCTGTTAAATTATTCAGGCACTGTGCATAGACTTTTCAAGCTATTTTAATCCAGTTACTTAAGAAACTCCTCTATAGAGTAAAATAGATCCTTTTTATTGTACTATGTTTACAGATAGTAGGATCTTTCACATTTTTTTTAAAAAAAGCCTTAATGTACCACTTGTTAGACTTAAAGTTAATTTCAAATTAAGTTAAAACATGAGTGAAATCTCTTTGCTGTAAAAACAAACAAAACACCTTAGTGTCAGCTTTTTACAATCAGATTTCTGTACATTTGTACATTTTGGATATATTTTTCAACTGTATAAGTGTAAAATATTTTAAATCTCTCTCAAAGTATCCATTTAATATATGTCTCTGCTAGTACACAGTCTAGAAGTAATTAAATGTATGTTTAAGTCCCACCAAAACACAGAGCTAAACCCCAAACTTTTTGCTAGCTTGGAACATAAATACTTTGAGTTAAGAGATCCTTCCCAGAAACCAAAGGCTATTTCTTTATCCAACACGGTAAATTTCTCATTGTGGAAACTGGATGTTTCCCTTCTAGCAGCATAAATGTTAGTCATGTAACACACTCTGTACAGTGAAGTAGTAAGGAAATATTTTCCCCCCCACAGCTGTTGGGTGCTTTTCGTCTCCATCAGCTCCTAAATGTTCTGCTAACTGATCAGATAAACAATATTTTCTCCAAACTCCTCTTCTATGACATCACCGTTTCTTAGATTTTGTGCAGAGAATGCAGCAGGACGTAGAAACGCTTCACAGAGTCAGACAAGTTTTCCTGAGAGGTAAAAGAAGGCTTAAGTGCGCATGTTTGGCCTAATCTTTATCTTCTTGAAGTCAAAGGAGAGTGCCATTGCGTTCAGTGGGACCAGGATCAGGCCCTGAACAGATGCATTCGCAGATTGTCCCACTGCGTGGAGAAATTACACTTGGAATTTCTGTGCTGTGGACAAACCTTGCAACCTTTTAGCTTACGCAGTGGAAGAAGAGGTTGGCAGGGTCGCTACGGTGGCGATTTGGTAACATCTTGAAATATACTGATCTGGCAGTAGCTGGCTTGTTTGCTTATTTTGATTCTTGCATAAATTCATGTTCTGTTTGTAGCTATACTGTGACAACTGCCATCGTCTCCTCACTCTTCCAAATTTCCCTTTGCTAAAAATATTTCTTTTAAAAGTTGTGTTGGGGGGAAACACGTCAGTGCTTTGATATCTTCCCCCGCCAGCAGATCTGAAGCTGAAGAGGAGGATAAGGGTAGAATTCATGGCAAACAGTCCTCTTTACCATTGTAGGCACATTATTCTTCTTGATACGTTGACACAAGCTATGGCTCCATGATACTGTGCTCACAGAACTTCATAGAGTAGCAGCAGTTGGAGTCCAAGCGAGCACTTCCGAGAACCGTGGCCCTCCCCGCCCCACAGCCAGCAGGCGAACCCTCTGCTGGAGCGGTGGCATCAGTAAGCCCCATTCCTCTCCCAAACTAGCAGCTGTGGTTTGAAACCACAGCCCTGCGAAGCTTCCAGGTGACCCTCTGCTAATGCTCATCGTGTCCACTCCCATTCAGGAGCCCCCTATCTTAGGGGGTGGATCCTTTGGCCCTTATTTTAACCTTGTACTGGACAAACTAAGGAGTGGACTTGATGTGACGGGTGTAACCAAAACTGCATTTGGGGGGCTGAAAACAAATAAAGTTGGATTGATGCTATAGATTTCTCCTCTCCTCTCCCTTGTATAACTTCGGTAGATGCTTCTCCCCCCAATCTCCCCAAATTAGCGTCCTAAGGCCATAGGATTCCTATTTGAAATCCTCCCTCCCTCTCCCATAACAGCGATGATTGCTTCAATTGCTTATAATTGGCTACAACACATTGCACGAGGCAGTGGACGCATGATAAGTAGCTTTCATTCTTTTGCAGGGTTTAACAAAATGTCTGTGGCTAAATCTCTCTGAATCTGAGTGAGCAGTGAGAAAGTATCACAGAACTCGGAAAGTGTCCTCAATTACCCCCGCGTGTTTTCTGCAGTCGCAAAACATAGAGGGAAGGGTTGTTTGTTTTAAGGGGGAAAAGGTAGCTCATGACCGCTTCCCTCTGCCTCCGCAGGATGATGTTTTATTTAAGCACCACTTTCATTGGTATATTTCCCTCCCCTTCACTGCGGAAAAGTTCTAATTAAGCAGAATGCTAATTTTAAAGAAAGAAATCCTAACCCGTAATTAGGTTCCTTGATTTTTACCTGCAAGAGGGACAAACAGCCCCAAGATTTAGGTGTGTTGCAATGGGATGATTCACTTCAGCACCACAGAAGGAAAACAGCAACCTGGATTACTCCACCAAAAACACCACACCTCACAATGGGCGCTTGTCACGTGCCACTCCCCTAGAAATTACTACAATTACTTCCATGCATTTGGAATCTGCAGTGCAATCTATGTTTAAACTATAGACATAGGTGTATACATATGTGCGAATGGGGTTTATTGTGTGTATAGCCAGCTACATTTGATGTGTCTGAATGTGTATAAATCATGACATCGGAGAGAAGATTGCTGAGATTTGTTTTTGCTAAATTAAAACAAAATGAAAGCAGTCTCAGGCTGCAGTCATGTTACTTGGAGCCATATTTTCCCCTAGTCAGCAGAGCAGTAGATCCCCCGACCCGCCCTGAATTTTATCTTTATTTTTTAGAGGAGGAAGCTATAGAAGAAAATATTCTTAAGTCCTCTTATTTAAACTCCAGATCGGATTCTGGGAAAACATAGCACCTCGTTAAAAATAATTTAAATCAGGAAACTGGATTCCGGAGAGTAACTAAGGGAATAATTTAGAAATCTATTTTCTTCTTCTTTTTTTGGTAGGAGTCGGATGTATTTTGTACTTTTCTCCTTGAAAGCGTTGAAGTAACAACTAGACAAAAATCACTTTATAGGTAGTTTGTCACACTTCTTATTCACTTTAGGTGTAAATTTCAGTTTTATACATTTTCCTCTTGACAATTGCTTACTTATTGTTTGTAATAATGATGGGAGCGTGAGAATAATTCTGCTACATTATGGATATACTCCTATGAACTATTACTTTATGTTGGACCCTAAAAGCACTTTACACACACGTATTAGCACTTTTTAAAACGTGAAGCATTTTTATTTGTACACAAATTGTTCCAAATGATCGCTTCAATGAAAGTACTCATTCCTTGGTAGGTTATTTTTGTAATTAAATAATGACTAAATCAAGCTTTGAAATGGCATAGATAACTAATATTTTACTACTTCTCGAATATATGTCTAAAGCCACAGTTGATGAAATACTGGAAGAAAACGAGTTTAATATAAATATTAAATAAGTTATGAGAACAAAATAAAAGTGAAGGCGGATTTAATGCTTTTGATGTCTTTTGGGAAGTGATCTCTTTGGCGTGTAAAGAATAAAATTTGATCTGGAAACCCACCAGTTTTTCATACATCAGGTTGTAAGATCTCGTCATAATGATAATAAATAGTGATGATCTCATACATTAACTGTAGCAAACGAAACGAAACATGCAATATAAAAGAGGGCAGGCAACTAAAGCATCACTCTCGTGTTCTCCTCTTTACTAAATTCCTAGAAAGTGTCCCTCATCCCTTCCCCCCATAAAAATGTCAACAAGTAAAGAGATCAAATATTTGAACAGAATAGTAAATACAGGGGGTAGCTCTTCTTATATGGAACGTTTAATTATGCTTATTGTGTGCAGTTCATGCAAGCTAAGTGAGGGGCTTCTGAAGAGCTGTGTATCCCAAAGACCTAGGAAAACAGTGCACATATAGACTTTATTTTTTTTTAAAGCAAATCTTTCCTCTTTTACCAAATGACACAAGCTGGATCTTTTGATCTTTTTGAAAAAAGTGGCTTCTTTGCCTTTCAGGTGAAGCTTTCAGGGGCATCCTGGAAAGCATCCTTCGGAAACAGCTACAGCTCATATGAGGTGAATTAGTTTATACTGTTTCTCTGATCTCGTCTCAAATTTACGTGCGCCCCCGAATGCTGTGTCCGACTGCCTGTGTGTATACACGGGCGTGTTCCTATTTGTGTGTGGATGTCTATTTGTGTGTGGCTGTTGTGCATGAGACACCGGATCACGAGGCTTGATGTACTGTCGCTGCTTAGGATCCTGGGAATTCTGTCTTTTTTACAGTAGGAACACTTGTAAAGCTTGTCCTGCCAATGAAGAGTTGGATTAGTGTGGGGTGTGTGTGTGTGTGTGTGTGTGTGTGACTGCAGGTGGGGTGTGAGTGTGCGTCTGTCTGTGGTTATATGTATAAGTGTGTTCTCCACGTACCCATTCTCTTTCAGGCACTCGCCTTATATTCCTGCCCTTCCTTTTGCCGAAATGCTTTTATTTTTAAACTCGGAATATTTACTGAGGTGATACCCTGTAATGAAAAGAGCGGATCTCCCATGAAGGCAGAGGAGAGAGAAGGGGGAGGGGGGTATAACCGCGGTGGAGAGGATCACAGGTTTCTCGGCACTCTCTAGTCTTGGGGGGAGGGGGCGGGGGTGAGAGGAAAAAGATCCAGAGCAAAGATGGGGCACCGCTCCCCCTAGTGGGCCTGGCCAGCACTGTGTGTCCCCTCGCCTTCCCACGTACCGTTCGCTTCTTTCGCTGAATTAACACCCTTTCTTCCCCGGCAAACCAGTCAGACAAAACCTCCCTCACACGCCCCCAACCGGCAGCCAATCATCAGGGGCGATGCAAATCACCTCTCCAGCTCATGAATTCTGTGCCCCACCCCTCTGCTCCTCCTCCCCCTCCTCTCTCCCTGTCTCCTTTTCTTTCTGCCACAGCTGCCTTTGGATTAGGTCAGCGTTAGGTATGTCATGCATATTCTCATGAGCCGCCTCCCTCCTCTGCCTGTGTCTGCCCGTCTCAGCATGCGGGGTTTGGAGCGCTGGTTCCATCCAGAGCTGATTTCCCCGAAGGAGGAACGCACAGCTCTATTGGAAGGGAATGGAGGGGGCTAGAGAGTTGCTATCCTTGAAATGCTTTGGAAGGTCAAATTTGTGGCTTGCTAAGCAAGGGGGAAAAGGGTGGATGCTGTTGCTGCTGGAGGGAAGGTATCTGCATGCAGATTTCTTCTGAAGTGGTCTTGACACCCCCCCCCCCAGTTTCACCAGTTTAATTTCTCCCTAACACACCAATATACTCTGTGTTCAAAAAGCAAGAGGATGATGGATGGTTTGGTAAGCACACAGCTACAGGGCGTATTTGCCTTGCACATCAAGGATGTAGATCTTTAAGCTGCAAGAATACGGAGCTGGCATCAAATAGTGTTGGAGCCAGTGAGTGCTTCAAAGAGACTAGCAGGCTGAGGTGACGGGGAGCAGCCAGGTTGTGGCTCTAGATGAACAAAACACAGGGGAATAGCAGAGAATACTGTATGTGGGAAATAATTTAGAAACTAATAAAAAAGATTAAGGAAAAAACTGGAACCGAGGGCCAGCTTGAAGATATTGGAAACCCCAGTGAAGTTATTCTTGGCCTCTCCCTTCCCACAGTAAGTGCCTCTCCCTGTCCCTCGCCTCCCCATACAGTACAATCTTTTGCATTTCTATAAGTCTCTTCCACCCAAGAATTTCCAAGTGAATCATATTAACATTGGTGAATTAACTTTCACATCTCCCATCCTAGGTAGGTAAATATTCTTACCCCTCTTTGACAGATGCAGAAACTGAGGCACAGAGCTGGCAAGAGATTTGACCAAGGTCACACAGTAGGTCTATGACAGAGCCAGGAATAGACTCCAGATCCTTCTGATTCCCTCTCTTTTCCTGTACCCCTCTTCTTCCTCTTCCACATTAAGAATAGGGAAGGATTTTGTTTTGGGGAGGCTTTTCATTGCAGCAGCAATTTTCAGTAGCAATTTACAGCCTTCACCACAATTCACAAGTCCTCCTGGGGAAGGTTTGCCATCCTTTGCAGCACTCTTATGTGGGGAGGAGGAAGACTCCACAGCCTTTACTTAAGAGCAGCAGAAGGCAGCAGTAGTACTAGATTTCTCTCTCCTTTTGAATATCTTGCTTTATAGCTTCCTAGCTGTGATACCTGGTGTATCTAGGAAGACCTAGACTGTGCGAGATTTGGAAATTCCCAAGAGAGCTGTGCATCCAAAGGCATCACTGTTGCAGATGCACCAGAGTTCATTAGCAACACATGAGCCAGGCCTTGCAATCAAAAGGTGAGGGGGCAGGAAAAAGATGATGGGTCTTTTGGGAAAATGGACCTATATTTCCTGAGCTTCTTAAAAGCTTTGGTTTCAGTTGGGTAATGTTGCAGGTCAGCTCTGAACTGAGTTGGCTTTCCCTTATTTTCAGTGCTTGAGTCAAATGAGGATGATTTTGGTGAGGTGGTTTTAGAACAGCAGATGCATCCCATTCTTTGTAACACAGAGTTCCTCTATCTTGGTTTCATCAAAAACTAGTAAGAAAAGGTATTCCTGGAGACTGTTCTTTTTTGCAAAAAAGAACGAAGAATGACTTTGCTGTTTATATGTTCCAGGAATCCAAGAACAAGCTATCTTCTGAAAAACTGCAAAGGAAACTTTTCAAAAGCACCTCTCTAACTTAGGAGCCTAAGTCCCATTTTCAAAAATGACTTAGGTAGTTGAGCCTAAATCTTATTAAAAGTCAATTGGACTTTGCGTGAAAATAGAAGTTAGGCTCCTAAATTACTTAGGCATATTTGAAACTGTTATCTAGGAGTGACTAGTTCCAATCACTACAGTGTGAAAGTAATTTCTGCAGATGGATGTCAAATTTGCATAAATGTACACAAAATGATCTTTATTATTAAGAGACAGAGAAATTAAGATAAGAGATAATGCATAGTGACCTCTAACAGGTGACACTCAGGGCCATGTACTGCCCTCAGTCCACACTCGCATCTTCCACTCCCCCTGGGAGTTCTGTCCATGGTCTAAGTAGTATAATTGGGTTGACTAGAACTTCAGAATATTTATCTGGTGGGTGGATGGTCTTAATTGGATCACACTGATTATGCAGACTGTTCTATTCAGATTAGAGCAACAACAGGAAACATGACTATTTACAAACTGTTTACTATTTACTTGCCAATATACAACATTGCACAACTGAGTAGGTACATTATTATACAAGTGGTGGTGGTGCTTTTTTCACTATCTTCTGGAAATTCAAATGTCGGTCGCTGCTGGTGGCAGGATGCTAGACTTGCTCGATCAATGGGCTGAAGTGGTAAGGCCTATCATATTTCTCTGCAACATAAGCATGGCATTTTTAGAAAATGGGTGGTGGTAAATATCAGCATATCATGCTTGAGATTATCTGTGCAATTGCTCTGTAGAAAACAAAATTAGATTTCAGTGTTTTATGAAATTCAGTATCTTTGGATCCTTATATAACTGAAAATGCCTACATCAAACATAAAAAATACCTCACCATGAAAGGGAAGCTACTTCCTCAAATGAATTGGCACTTCAGGTTTGGACTTTAAAAATAGTGAAGATGATGCTAAGGATTTTTAAATCTTTGCTCCAAGTTGCAATAAACCAGCAGCAGTTTAAGCCATATCATAACAGTGAAATAATGACATCTCAAGGCTTGTGCACTGTGTTAGCAAGTAAGGAAAGTCCCAGAACTGGGTTGACTCAGCAATACCTGACCAGACTGCTAGACGTACTGATGAATATCATTGCCCTTAGGAATTAAATGTAGAGGTTCCTGTAGCTTGTGTAAAGTTCTCCGTGCCATTTGGAAAAGGCATTGGAGAAAAAGTGGGGTGATTTTTAATTTTAATGTTTTACTCATCTGTTTAAGTACATTTAGAGTTTGCTTTGTAAAATGTCAACAGCCATCCCCAGTGAATAACATTTAAAAAAAAAAAAAAAAAAGACCGAAATTCTGCTGTTTACTCTAATATCAACTCAAGAATGTGGATATCAATACCTACAGGTTCATCTCCCTAGCAGCATACACCATTACAATAGTTATTAAAAACATGCCACTTTTTGTTACCTTTATAAAGGCACAAACTACTTAGCAAAAACTAGCCCACTAGGGCAGATCAGAAGGTTATGTTTGAGTTCCAGTGTTTTTAGGACTGGTTACACTTACAATGTCAGAACACAGTAATTCTGAGGATTAAGAATTAACACTGACACAGGTTGATGGAGTTTTCTTTAGATTTCATGGTGCTTTCTTTATTCATGTACAGCGTAATGCTTATAAAAAAAGTCAGATTCTTTCCTGCACCCTCTCCCCCCCACAATGCTTCTGCAACTGTAGAGGAACCAAACCAAGAAAAACTTGTTAGTGTGGGAGGGGAAGACCTTCTGCCAGAGATCTGTGGGAGTTTCTTTGAAAATCTATATATAGTGCAGTGGTCACGCCTTAATGCCCTGTTATCACGCACACAAGATTTTTCTTTTTCTGATGACTGATGCTACTCACTAGGACCTATGTTCTTGGTGTCTGGTTTGTGCCCTTTGCCTAGTTTAGTGGACTCTGATGTTTGTTATTCTTTCTACAATAACAACAACAACAATAATAATTAATAATATATTATTAATTAATTATTGCCTTATCAAGACAAAAACAATACTGAAGGGTTCAGAACGAGAATGTATCCTCACAATTTGAAGTCCCTGGCTCCCCCTTGCCACCTCTGAGGACATTCACTGGTTCCTTTCCTTTCCAGTCAGCAGCTGTCTAGTATGTGGGGGACACAGCACACTGACCACTTCCTTGTAACTTTTTCCCAGAACCGTCCATTGCTGCCACTGCCAGAATGAGAGGAGGAGGGCAAAATGCAGGGCCCCTGGAGCGCCCAGGAGGTCCTTGGGAAATAGTAGGCTGGTGGGGAAGGGAGCTTCCTATAGCATCCACATCCTAGACACTTTCCTGGGTTTCATTATATCTGTTTCTGTTCTTGCTCCGCTGCATCTTCAGGAAGTCCCCTGTGACCTTGTGTGATGGGGCATCTGCTCCACACAGGCCAGTAACAGGTTAATAGAGCCCGAGGGAGGCTGGGGGAAAAGCAGCCAATAGAAGAGGGGCTGTGAGGAGTGGCCAATCAGGTCCCAGCAGGCCCATATAAAAAGAACCTTGGGGCAGAGCAGGGTCAGTAGCTGTCTGAGGAGGGAGGACTGTGTGTGGAATAGGCTGTAACCCTGTAGCATGTTGGGCAAAGCAGTGCAGACAGGAACCTGGGGAGAAGAGAGGGAGCTCTGGATGGGCTGCTGGGACTGAGGAGGGTGCTGTTGCCATGGGGAAGTGGCCCAGGGAAATATAGTGATAGTAGAGCCAATGGAATGCAGTAAGTGACTGCAGTCTGGAGGATCCCTTGGCTGGGATGTGGAGTAGTGGATGGGCCTTGGTCCTGCTCCCACCTACCACTGGGGCAGTGGTAGGACAATTGACTACAGTTGCTGCTGGGGAAGTGGCTGGACTAGGAGCTAAACTCCCCCAGAAGGGGGGGAATACAGCTGGAGGGCTGAGCCATGAAGAGGATGCTACGATTCCTGAGGCTGGAAGAAGGGCTGCAAGTAGATGGCAGAAATTGAATGATGGTGTGCAGAATCTGGCAGTGCTAGCCTTGAGCTAATCCCCAGAATGACCAGGACTTCCTCAATGACTTCCTCACCTCCAGCCATTTCTTTGGGTCCCGCCAGTCTGGCTTTCACCCTTTCCATACCACTGAAACTGCCCTTACAAAAGTCATTAATGATAGTTTCTTTACCAAATCTAAGATTTCATACATCCTCATTGATCTTTCTACTATATGTGACATTGACCATACACATCTTCTTGATATCCTCTTTCTTAATCTTTCATGAATCTGGGACAGATTCTCAGCTGGTGGGAGAATCTGGCCCCTGTCTTCTCCTGGTTCTCCTCTTACTTTGCTAACCATTCCTTCAGCATTACCTTTGGTGGAAGTTCATCCATGTAGGAGTAGACTTTTAATATGGTGGGTGGGTTTTGTTTTGTTTTGTTTTGCAGTGTCAGTGCTACGTGGGTGTGTTGGTTTAATATAGTGATCTTTTATGTTTTGCAGTGTTGGTGAATGATTTGATTATTGGGAAATTTTGATTAGTGAATGGTATTGTAGTCCATTGTTCTAATGAGGGTGTCTTTTAGGCTGTTCCTTCTTCCACAACTATTTTAATACTTCCATTATTCCTACCATGGGGTTTTGTGTATGTAGGAGGGGAGGGACACTTGACTACAAAAATTATAGAAATATTTATACATTAAAACAAGTGCTTCACATCCACCAAATCATGACCTTCCAATTGTGTTCAGATGTGCATGAAAAGACTGATAGATGGGTATGGCTTCAGCCTGAGCTTTTCAAAGCAGTAAGTGATTAACAGACATTTTCTGTTAATTTAAGGGGAAGATACTTGTCTAAAGCACCTAGACTGTTTTGAAAAGCTCAGTCTCAGTGTTTACATCTCCCAAAGAAGTACATACATTTGGTAATAAAACTGCTGCATTAAGGCATTAATAAGCCAAACCCCAGCTCTCTTTCCTTTTCCTGAGCGAGGATAATATTGCTTCTTATGAGTACGTAAACTTTTTGCCGTCCCTCTCTGCTTTTGTAAGGTCACAAAGACATTGCACTGCAACCACTACAGTAATCTACTCCCTGCCCATAAGGCGATGTGGGGTGTAAAATTTTTGTGCCCAAAAGGTTTTAGTAGAAAAATGGCCTTTGGGGCAAAAAAAAAAAAAAATCTTAATGTTTTGGTTTAAAAAAATCTCAGAAAATTTAGCAAAAATGTCAAATGGGTTCATTTTGAACCTGGAAAAATGGAAACAATTTTAACATTTTTTTTTTGGTTAAATCATTTGCCTTTTTTCAACCAGCTGTACTGTCCAGATGATCAAAAATCAACCAATGGTCACCAGATGTGAAACTGCACATAGAGCACAGAGCGCAGTATATGCCTGTCTGTCAGATCTTTTATGACACTGTTTTATTCTAGCCCTAAATAAAGTTTACTGCCTTTTTTTTTTGTCAAGTATCAGAGGGGTAGCCGTGTTAGTCTGAATCTGTAAAAAGTAACAGAGGGTTCTGTGGCACCTTTAAGACTAACAGAAGTATTGGGAGCAGAAGCTTTCGTGGGTAAGAACCTCACTTCTTCAGATGCAAGACATCTGTTACTTTTTTTTTTTTTGTGGATCACTGATACATAAGGGCTCACTCATGAACCAGTCTATGCACCTGCATAAGGGAGTATATGGTGCCTCTGACTCTTCTGCACAGGTATCTACCTCATATGTCACAGTATAGAAGGGTAGAAGCCCATAGGCTACTATTTCCCTTCCACACAGATGGCTGGAAAGTAGGTGAGCACGTTCAGGAAGTGGTCAGATCCTTGGCTTCATCCCCACAATACTCCAACCAGCACAATAAGCTGTGCCATGGTGGAGCAATAAGGGTGCAGAGACTAAATTGTGACTCTGAGTCAAATTCAGTCTCTGCTGTGCTCCTTACTCAAGGTAGATTGCAAGTCCCAAGGAAGTGAATTGATCCTTGCATTTTAACATATGGACCCATCTCATGGTATTAAAATTACTGGTTTCTGCCAGAAATTGTTACTGTACTTGCCATATCTTTTACAGGTGGAATGTATGATATCATGTTGGAGTTTGCATATTAGGTATGTGTGATACCATACTCTTGTGGTATGAGCTGAGGAATGGTTTTCTCTAAGAAGACTACAGTTGTGTTCCTACAGAGGCATGCAAGTTAGACGAGTATCTCCAACTATAGGCATGCAGATCACATGACTCTTTTAAAAACTGTGACTTTAAAGGTCCTAATTTAGAGAACTGTGGGTTAGATGCAGGCAGCCCCAAGTTACTCTGGCAGAAGCTGGATAACCCAAATGGAAGGGCTCTTGATGGCAAAAAGTCTGTCCAGAGAAAGTGTGAAGTTGTGTAACATGCTCACAACTTCCTTTTTATGGGAAGGAAGCATGGCAGTCAACCAGCACAGCCATAAAAGAGTGCTGGTCAGAGGGTGGGGTGTGTGTGTGTGTGTGTGTGTGTCCAAGGGTGTGCTGATTCAGTGAATCCCCAGGCACCTCCCATAGAGGGGCCTATGAAGCCTCAAACACAACTTAAAATAAATAGTACTTACTTTCCCCCCCTTATCTGCACTAGCCACTATTAGCAAATTCCGCCTCCTTATGCCAGTAGGGATGAATCAGTCCTAAATTATATAAGTCAATGAGGTTGTTCAGGTGACTCAGGTCATATAGATTTGCTTCTGGAGTATGGCCAAGTGCTTTGTTTTCCCATACAGTAGTTGCTAAGCTGTGGCACTAAGGTACATGTGCATCACGGTGTATCTGAATGATAAGGAGGAGACTAGCACAGCAGCTTTATTTTTTTCTAATTACATTTCTTTATGTACATTTTTCTCTTGCTTCATGTTTTTGATTTCTCTGCATAGTTCACATAAAGAAATAAGTGAATGTAATTTGAAAAATCCACTAGATGATCTTGGCTTGAATGGCTATGTGGCTGAATTCACTTGCAAAGCTCTACCACTGTCCATAAACCTCTTGACCTGCACTTTCACTGTTTATGACATCAGCAGAGCCCCTCACATGGATTACTGCTTTTGTAGTCACTCTGAGGTGATCTATTATCCTGTATCTTCTATTTTTTTCTAAAAACCTAATAAATTCACTGCAGGAGGTCTGCATTGTGTATTCCATCTTTACATATAATTTTTTCCCCACATTTTTCTTGGTTTTTAAGCCTATTTCAAGGATCTGGTATTACTGTAATGCTAGCTCAGTTATGGCTCAGATATATGCTTCTCAAACGTAGGAACAATGTGCTGCTACCCTGACTGGAAAGGGATTAGAGGAATTGATGAATAACTTTATAAAGCCACCTTTCCAGCTGAAATGAAAAAGCAAACTCTTTATATACACCCTGTGTAGTTAGTCAGGTATATGCAAGTATGTATGCTACCCTAGATAGGGCACATCTGTCAATCTGGTGAGTGTCATGCATTATAATCTAAAATAATATAATAGTTTACTTCAGAAAGGCCAAATCCAGATGATTTGAGTATTTACAGCATGTCTATCACTGCTAGGTAAATAAAAGCATGCATAGTTGACCTGTTTGGGAAGGCAGAATTGCAGGGCAGACACCCTCATTGACTCAATTAGAAATCTACATTTTTAAACTGATAGGATTCTGTGCATTGTGGTGTATACATTACATCCCTATGAACCAGGTGTCAGGGGGTTAATTATATTCCTGTTAGAGCATATTGGACAACCTTCCAGTTTTTCAACTCAGCATCTGCCCAGCTCCAAAACAAATCTCTTCAGGATTTTGCAGGACTATTGTTATGAGACCAATCCTGCCCCAGCTTCCACAGCTGCCAAGGGTCCCTGACTGTGGAAACTGTGCCAAGGGTCCCTGACTGTGCAGTTCTGATGCACAAGTACAGGCAGAATTTGGGGACCCATGCAAGGGGTGCATACTTCCTGCATGGCACAGAGCTATGCTTTGAGTGTTCTCTTTGCATGGTACCACATAGAGGGTTGGGGAAAGGTGATGGGTGGCTGGGTATGGAGGATCTCCTAATGCATGGATCCTTCTATTATCCTTTCTGTCACTGGTGGTTGTGGTGGTGGGCAGGGGGTAGGGTGACCAGATGTCCCGATTTTATAGGGACACTCCTGATTTTTGGGTCTTTTTCTTATATAGGCTCCTATTGCCCCCTCATCCAGAGGCGTAGCGAGCGCCCTCCGTACCCTCCGACCGGAGGGGGCCCCGCAAGGAAGGGGTCCCCTAAAAGTGGCAAAATAAATACCGCATTCCAGTTTCTGCATTGTAAGGGGCCCCGCCCGGATATATGTTCGGAGGGGGCCACCGTTCGGAGGGGGCCACGTTCTTTGTTGCTATGGCCCTGCCCTCATCCCCCCACCCCAGTCCCGATTTTTCACACTTGCTGTCTGGTCACCCTAGTGGGGGAGGAGGGGTCTACGGGAGAGGACATGGTGTCTCCACAGACAATTCTGCCAAAAGTCTATGCATGTGTCCAGCCCACTCCCTGATTATTTGGGCTGGGACCTGGGCTCATGTGACTTCAGCTTAGAGTGTAGCTTAAGGCTTGTCTGCATGAGAAAGTTGGTGCTAGTGTGGCTTTGTAACAATACAGTTAGCACAGTGTTTGCTGTTGTGGCAGGCTGTGGAAGGAGAGGGACAGGTGACTGTATGCTCCTCCCACTGCACATCCACAAGAGTGCATTTCACAATCTGGCCTCGTGTGTTAGGAAAGAAACAAGTCCCCTGTGTGGAGTATTGGAAACTCCAGCACACAAAGTTTTCTGGAAGATCATTCATCAATGTATACCAAGGTATGTTGCAGGCATGCTGCTGGAATAAGAGGCTAAGTTGTTTCCATTTGGTCTGTTTCTCAAAATCACGTTACTGAGATGTCAAAGATTTGTGAGCATCACATACACAGCCCACAACTAGAAGAGAGAGGCAACCCCATAGGAAGCAGGATGGAGTTAAGATGTCTAGATTGTGATGATGATAGACAACCTGACATTGGGACAAATTCTTGTCCCCAGCTGCCTTCCTCTGGCTTAGCACAGGTTCCTCCTACAGATTCCTCCTGGTTTCATGCTTGCCTGCCCCCTATGTAAGGGATATATCTGGGGTGGTGATCAGGGAGAAGATGCACTAAAGGTGGGAGTGGGTCGGGTGGCATACAGTCAACACACTAGTGCCTAAGGGACTGCTACAGCAGGCAAAACAGAGAACAGATCATTTCTGACTGGCTCAGTATCAGGGGTGTGGAAAGGTGGTATATAGACCTATTATCTCCCCTCCGCTGCCCCTGCTCTCCTTAGTAGAAGGGAGAAAATTCTGGCCCACTGTCTCTAACAGAAGATATTATATTGACACATAGGATCGTGAATGGTGCTACCCTTCACCCCCACCCCAGCACATAGACAGATTATTCTTCAGCTAGTGCAGATCCTTCACCTTTTACCTAAGTATTCCTCTTCATGGAAATCTTAAGTACCAAAGCTCAGCTACAAAGGTGATAAGTGTGTTGTGTCTATACACATACCACAGATTAAATACATTCATACAGCTAACTTTACTTCAGCCTCCTTGAATAACATCTGTATTGCAGAGAACAAGTCAAGCCCTTTGCAGAGAAGGAACATAACAAATAAGTCTAATAGGAGTTAGGGAAAAAAAATCTCTTTACTTGTAAAGTGTTCAGATTTGGATCTGGAAGTCTTTGAGAGATAAAAAATATACACTCCAAGATACCATTTTTACAAATTCTCCTCTCAGAATAGAAAAGCACTTTAAAATATAGCAAAAATATCCTGGAAACCAAGCAACACAATATGTCATTTTCTGTTACTACTTAGGATCGTAATACTACTGTCTTACTGAAAGTTTAATGTTGGAAAATAATTTGAGTTCTTAAGTATTTGAAAATTAAAAATAATTTGATTTTTATGTTCTCCAGGCTACCATTTGATGATCTATATTCTAGAAAATGTTTTCAAATTACCTTTTATCAGATGAATAAAAAAATTAGTGCAGGAAGAAAGACAGTAAGTTATACACTGTTGGATATAAAATGTGCATGTTTTCACTGGCTGCCGTTGTTTGGTACTCAAGCATTATATAGTATAAATTGTCTAAACTGCTAAAATTGGGCTAGGTTCTAAATTTAGACTGCCTTGAATTAGGGGCAGACTCTGGGACTTATTTGGCACTCCTCTTGTTAATCTTCTACTGGTCTATACCAATACATGGCATCTCCCTCCATGCTTACTGAGCCATGGGATTGGCATCTTGGAGTGGGGTCTGTGTCCAGTGCCTGGTCACCTGTGTGGGCTGCTCTCCCCCCAGCACTGGGATCTGCTGGGCATGTAGCATGCCCAGGGGACTTAGGAGATATAGGGGAAAGCACAATCTTGTTGATTGTAAGTAGAAAGGCAATAAAATAACTTTGCATCCATCCATCCAGATTTAACACTCATAGTGATCCTAATCCAGAGCTTTTGTTTTTTCCCTCACTGTCTACTGTTGCATTTATCGATTCCATCTTAAGTAGCATGTGGTAGAACAGAATAAGAAATGCTGTACTAGGCCAGATCCTTGTCTGATCAAAATTGGTGTAGCTCCATTGACTTTGCTATGTTGATTTGCACCCACTGAAGAATAGGATTTACAGCTTAATTGGATGCTGGAAGTAACTAAACCTCTTCAGAAATCCTTGTTGTGTGAGATTTCCAACCAATTTTATAAACCTAATGGGTTCTGATAGTTCAGGTAAGCTTTGGAGAAGCATCAACTTTTCAGTGCTTCAGTGAACTGAACCAAACTCCTGATCCTTATGAAATTCACCCATCACTAATTATAAAACATCATTTTACTCTGGGGTTCTTGTAGAATTTGCAAAAGTTTCAAGAACTGCCCTTACAATTTACAGTGTCATAAGAAAACATCAACAACAATGCAACTTTTGTTCATATACTTAAAAAAAAAACAACCCCCCCCCCAAACTAAAATCTGCTGGCAATTTGAAAAGACAGATGTGAAAAGCATCAACAATACAGAAATGCTGTTATTTACTGAAATAAACTATTTCAGACAAATGAGACATTTTAACAGCACACAGTGTCCAAGCCTTAAGACTCACACTGACCTGAACAGTTATTCTCTTTGGGTTTTTCTGAGGAGTGGTGCAACAACAATATTAAAAGTGAGTGCAGTGTATATTATGTAGAGTCCACAGGATCTTTGTAAGGCAATAGCCTACTAGTGGATCGCAGCTCACTTTGAGGTAATCTCCTTAATGTCCTCTTACTGTCCAGAATATTAGAATGTCCTTCCACCCTTAGTATAAATGTAAAACAGTGAAAACCCTCTTACTTACAAAAACAAGTCAACATGCTGCTGCTAAAAATAAAGAGGGGGGGAGGGAGGCATGCTCATGTCCCTGTGTACTATGACTCCAGTTCCTAGGTTTGAAATAAGGGAGCATGACATTAGTTTTCACTAGTGAGTCTGTGCACTAGTCCATATTTCCCCTGTACATCAAGTGATTGTTTTAGCATATCAGGAACACATGAGCCACAGGTTCTAAAAACTTCAGCTTACTGTCTTGAGCAGGATATCAAAAGAGGCCGCTTTTATGAGTGAGTTTTCCCCCATGCTGTGTCTTGCTAGGGGTTCATTATTAAACCTACAGAAAAGGTTATTCATGCCCAAGTGACATCAATCATTCAGGTCATACAATGCCTGACTGTAAATTATTACATTATCTATGAGCAGGAAGATAATAACAACAATAATAAAACTCAAGGCACAACACCAGTAGGCTGAGAGCCTCCACTAGACCTGTCAGATATGCTTTGAACATGAAAGGCTTGGTTTTTCCATTCCAGGCCCATACATCATTGGAACTGTCATGGGTTTCTGTAGGACCAGTTGATGTGGCTCAGAACAGCAGCTGCTCAATGGCTTTGGAAAGCCTGCCTCAAGAAACAGTTGCTGGGGTACAGGAGCTGTAAACATTCTCCTTCAGACTGACATCCTGGTGGGCTGTCCTGCCATTACCCTCTGTAAGTCACAACAAGAAGTAAACTGCTGTCACTGAGATGAAAGGCCGCCTTCCTCTGATCTCTCTACTACAAAATTACTTCAGTGCCACACTGTATTTTATGTCAATACCTATTTTATTTTTCAAAATTGAAAAAGATATAAGTACATTGTTCCCTGAATTCCTGATGCTCTGTGTAACCTAGCAACTCCTTATGCTACATAGCATACAGCAGAGCGTTATCATGCAATACATTCACGCTAACAAGCAAGCAATGTAGTATTTCATTTGTAGATGATTTAGACTAAATTTGCAGTTCATCTCTCCCACTAATTTAAGAAATAATAATGCCTCTAACTGCCTCCCCCCATAATATCTTCATTTAAAAAACATTATATGTAAGGATTTTTTTTTGATGGTCCTAATTGTCCAAGGGCTCTCAGTTTTCACCAAAGCTGAATTCTGGAAGCTATTTGCATGGGATTTGTAGCCTGCAGCATGCTGCAAATTGATAATCACTAGCAACAGGAGAATATATTCAGGAGCACATTTTCACATCATGCGAAATTTGTGAGTTCAAAATGTACTCATGAAAATAGCTTTTTGAAAGATTCCCTAACTAAAGGGATGGTGCTTGAAGATCATGTAGGTAAGCCACACAGGGGCTGGCCCAACTCATTCTAGTAGCAGGATAGTCAGCACCCTTGTCTTTCCCATAGGCAGCTTCACCACAGGTGTGCAGTATGAATAGGTGTCAGGGCCAGGGAGAACCAAGCAGAGATTTAGGAGAACAATAGCAGTGTTGGATTGGGAGTGACTTGGCAAAGAAAAGGCCAGAGAGGTGGGGCGGGGGGAAGACCAGAAAGAGAGGGGTGTGTGTGTGTGAGTAAACAGTGACAAGGCGTGAAAGAGAGAAAGGATGTGGGGGGGGGAAGGATGGTCTGGACTAAGGGGAAGAGGATTCATAGATTCTAGGACTGGAAGGGACCTCGAGAGGTCATCGAGTCCAGTCCCCTGCCCGCATGGCAGGACCAAATACTGTCTAGACCATCCTGAATGAGAGGAAGAAAACAGACAAAAGGAGGGGAAAGGGGAGTGAGAGCTTCTAAGACCACATCTACACTGAGCTTCAGACTGAATTGAGGGGGGGCATGTAAATTCACTTTCTTAATAGGATTTGGCCAGTCAGCTTAGCCCTAAACTAGGACATTTAAAAAATGTTAATTTGACTTTGTCCATACTAGTCAGCTCAACCATGTTAGAAACTGCATTTAAATACTATTTCTTTACTTGATTTCTGTCTGTATAGAGCAAAATGTATTAATAAAGGAATCTAATCCCGAGAGATTGATCCAGCTATAGGTAGAGGTCCATAACTTAAGCAGAGGTCAAGCTGCACTTTGCACAGCTATGGGCGGGGTGGGGGAATTTGGGGAGGGGATGTAATGGTAATTAAAGGCATTTTATACTTCTCCAATTCTGCTGCATAAATGAGAGAAACCTCATGGCTGCTTTAACTTTAGCTGGCCCCAAAGGATCTTTCCTGCAGCCAGGGAATGCCACAGTGCAGGGAACCTCTGGCCATACCCTATTGAACAGGAGGGGTGATGGTATAGAAGCCGATATGTCATTTCTGTGATTCCTCTATGCCAGAGGAAAGGATCATTAAGCTAGCTTCAGGGAGCAGTACAAAGCAGTCAGGGGTGGGGGCAAGAATGTTTTAGTCAACTTTTTTTTTTTAAGACAAAGTATGCAGTAGCTAGTAAAGCTATTGTATATTTGTATTTGTCACTGTATCTGTTCTCATTCTAAAAGCTGTAAAATAACATTAACTTTTCCTCCTCTCCTTTTGACTGATTTCTCTTGAAAAACAAACTCTCAAACAGCTGTTTTGTGAAACATTAGAACTTTCATTGAATTCCTCCAGCTCTTTAGAACATAGAAGTTGGAGAGAATCCTTTGAAAAGTCATGCTGTGCTTATCAACGGCATCTCATGCAATCCAGAAAAAGAACTGGGAGGTAGTGGCAGAAGACGGTATCTCATTTTAGATAGGTCCTTCTAGATGTTAGTATTCAACAAGAGAACAAAGCAGTTTACCCTCCTGATTGCATTTGTTGCCAGTGCTATTTCTAGAAATCTTGGCACTCAAATCAATTTTAGATTTGCAACAGCAATAGTGTGAAATTATGTTCGCTGTCTAATCCATACTGAATTAATCTAATGTTATCACTACCAATATGAAGGCAGTTGGTAAACATGCTTGGGGCTGATTCTTATTTACAATATGGCCCATTTACACCACTCTAGTAGTATAAAGGGGCCTTAAAGTGAGAGTAAACTAATTACATTTACTCCCACTTCAAGACATCTTTACACTGCCAGAATGGTGTAAAGAGCTTTAGTGTATGAGTTATGCTCAGTATTTCCGCCCCCCCCCATCTAATAGTCACTGTTCAGACTCATCTGTTCTACAGGTTTTTTAAGCATTTATACAGTTTGATAATAAAAGTGCAATAAATAAGCATCTCTCAGGTTGATATCTTCATGACTATGGTTTGTACTGAATAACAAACCATTTCATGAAGCCTATTGCCACTCACTGGCTGACAAGATGGTAAATATTGCTAGTGCAGAATACCATGGTGATAGTATGAAGGTGACAGGGCTGAAAAGCATTAATACAATGTACAGCCTGCCTGGTAAATGACCAAAGGGTGATCTTACCCCTGGAATCAACTGTATTCTAAAAAGAACCACCAGCAGAATACATTTGGCTTTACAAGAATCTGAGTATTTTAGAAAGCAGGGGTCCTGTGTGCAGAGTCTTTCAGGCAAGTTTGAAATCTAAAGTAGCACAGGATAAGAAAAGAAACATTTGTGGTTTTTGTATCAAAGCATCACAAAAGTACAAATAGGAGTAAAACCTAGACCACCCAGGGAGGGTGTTCTCATTAAAGCTACCATCAACTGACCTGTGCACCAGAGAGTTTCTGTTGCTGAGGCTATGGGATGTAGGTTTGAACTAAACTATCGCATTCTGAATTTCTGAGTATCCTTGTGGGCAGTAGTTTGTAAAACACATATTGCTTTCTTTTTGGAAAAAAATAGTCTTGATTGAAGTTTTTTTATGAAATTGATATAAAATTCAAGGATTTTGAATTATGTAAGACAAATAAAAGAACACAATGGAGATGATGTTCAGTGCACAGCTTTACCAAAGTATCCACTTCCAAGCTGCTGATCTATAAGTCATCTAACTAACATATCAATAGTTTCTGAAGTTACAAAGGCTCTTTGGGAGGGCAGGCACGGCACAGCCTAGTCATAGAAACATGACTGCCTGTGAAATGCATTGGGAGGTATGAAATAGATAGTAGATCTGAGATACTCTTCAAATAACGAATTTGGCTTTAGACAACATTTGCTAGTTTTGAATATGGATTTTAAAAAAAGTGCACATTTGAAATAAAAATGATGTATCTAGCTGTAACACTTGAATTAGTGTTCACTAAAGACATACCGGTCTGAATTCAGACCTGCACCAGTGCACGGCTCAGCAAAGAGATGGAAGGGGTGGCTTAAATTCCCCTTGTCCTGTAGCTGCTGGGGACCAGTTCAGCCCCTTCTATTACTTAGGAGCAGCATACAAGACTGTTTTGAGTTGCGCCCTGTTGCCCAAAGCCTATATGAGCTCTGTGGCAGCTAAGGAATAGTTGAGGTGCACAAACCATCCTGACCCCCACACACACACCCTCCCGCTCACAGTGGGCCCCCTCCCACCAAAATGCTCCAGTATGCCACCTCCTTCCCCACCCGAACCACACACACCCCCTCTGTGGGTGCTGTCAGGGAAGTGCAGCACTGGCAATGCTGGTTCTGCCTCTAGGGGGAAGGGCCTTCTGCACTGTGTATTTTTTCTCTGGGGGGCCCATGCCCTTTGAAGGAAAGGAGCCACAGGGCAACTATGATTTGGGCCTCCAGTGGGAACATCTCTGAAATATGATTGTATTTGAAATTCAGGCAGGTGAAAGATGAATATGAGGAAAAACAGGCAAAATGAACAATTTCAACATTGGTCTAAATTTGACCTGAAATGAATAATTGATACCTTCTTGTGCACCTCTATTAGAGTTACAACTACAGGTAATTGAGTGAACCTTTCAGAACACACCCCACAACAGGCAAATCTTACCAGTTTTCATGTTCCTAGGAACCCAGACACATCCAGGTTTACTGAAATGTTTGCCATATTTATAAACCTTTTGAGCCAATTCAATTTCCAGTTTGGACTGGAAACTCAGAACAAAATTCAGGGCCCCAATTGGTGTTTGGAGCATAGAGAACCTGCCATTTTGGGGCTGGGGTTCTAAACCCACAAAAAGAATTTGTGAAACCATCTGTGAAGTGAAATGGCAAAGTTTCACCTGACTCTAATTACAGTTCAATGCTATATAGTTCAGGCATATTAACCCAAATGGAATTAAACATTTCCCCTTGGAATCTGTTTCCAAGAGCAAGTATCCCCATTAGTGCACTGTTAGAGTCACTAGATCCAGGGGGACAGATCTTCATATAAAGGGAAACCTTCACATGTAGATCTCCTCCTTCATCCACCAAGGTGGCTCAGCAGCCTCCACTTTGCCCCAGCTCTATACACTGTGAAGACTTGCCTGCATAGTTTAGGGTCCATGCTGGAGGAGGGGTAGGGCCTGGGCAGGCCTTGGAAAAGAGTGGGCAGGATGGAAACTGAGACCAAGAGGATGTGAATCATCATTCCCTTCCACTATAGCTACCACCATTCACACCCTGTAGAAATCAGTCAACGTAACAAGGTATGCTGGCCCCTTAAGGGCAGACTCAGGCTCAGCATTATCTGTTACTGTCTGGACCCAGAACCAGAGCATCATGGTGTTGTAATTTACAAAGGGAAAGATGGGAACAGTAGGCTAAGGGACAGGCCTGATGGGAAGGGGAATAGCCCTCAGAAAGGGGAATAGCCCTTGTTGTCAGCAGGGCAGGGGTCTCTGTGTTGGTCTCAGTCTCTCCAATGAGGAGTCTGGAGAACCAATCCAGAACTGTGAAGAGGGGTCTGTGATAGAAGGAGGCATGAGCTCCCCTTTGGCACTCAGGTGTCACGTAAAGGTTGTATAGTCATTCAAAAGGAATGAACCCCTGCAACCAAGAGGAGAACCTTGCACAGATCCTAGAGATGAGAGTCCTAGAGAGACAAAGGACTTTGTGAACCTCAATACCTGAGAAGGTGAACTAGACCCTAGAGAAGCTGAAGCCTAGGGAGAGTGATGGAGTGGTGTGGTATTTGGTTTGGACTTTTGTTACTCCAGAAGGGGTTGACGTTTCAACGTATGAGAAGTGGCACCTGGTGAAGAGAAGGTAAGCTACTTAAGATAACGCAGCCTAGATGTGTACTGATTTTCTGTGAATTCCCCTTTGTATGTCCCAGGGGCAATTATAGGTGGGCGGTGAGTCTCTGCCAGCAAGCCGATGAGAGGTCCACCAGAGGCCAGTGTCAGTGTGGAGGAGTTGGTTGTCACGATGGATGTCCTTGGCCCCTGGTGTTTCAGAGCTTTTGCAGATGGGGTGAAAGGGTTGAGGGTGAATCTTCCCCTCCTGCCAGGATAATGTAGTGAAACCTCCTTGGGGGAATCCTCATGGAGATTTCCTTTCACAAAGCTTTCTTTTCCCATGTGTTTTTCCAAAGCAGGGGATGATATGGGCCAGGAGGAAATTCATTTAACAATTTGCGTAGAATAATTAGTCCATCTCCTGTCATTACCCCAAGACTCAATAAATACCTATTTAATTATGGTCCATAAAGAGCTTTGTTTGCAACTACCCAGAATTTTGTTTATGATTCAATGTTACTTTAAGAAGGAAGAGAAAGATGTTCCTTGAAAGGAAAGCTCAAATTTCCAAGGAGGGAAAACTGTTTCTTTTAATATTTCTTTAATGAAACAGCAAAATATGGTAACAGCAAGTGGGACCTATTTCAACTGGATTAAAAAAATATTTTCCAGCACAAAATGGCTGCAGTAAGTCAGCTAATAAAATCTGCATGTATAGTTCCAGGCAGTTATATCTTTTTGAACCTGTTAATTGACTTGATCTAAGGAGGAGATGAACCTGATCTGTCTTTCTCTGCCCCCAAATTTGGACAGTAATTTCTCTGATACCACGTGTGTAATGATCCATGATAATACAGACTTCACCGCCATCAGCTACTCTACACACCATGGCTTTCAGTCAACAGCAAAGACAGAATGAAGGATCTTCTTTCTGCTAGAGTCAGGTTTAGCCATGGTGATCCATGTATTCATGACCTAGTCTTTCTTGTTGTAATTCTCTGTACCTAGGTATGAAACCACTGACCTCAAAACCATTACAACCAGTTCAGAACTCAGCAGCCTGTCTGCTCATCAACAAGACTGCTGAGACCACATCACGAAAGTGCCCTGCTCTCCTCACTGGCTCTCTGTCAAATTCAGTTTTCAGCCTTCATCTCCATGGGACTGGCTCAAGTCACTTGAGGGGCTGCCTCACACTGTGTGGTCATGACCCTCCATGACTGTTATGTTCCACTTTACCATGCAACTGTCAACCTCAAGAGTGAAACTTTTATTTGAAGGAGACACCACTTTTTCAGCAACTGGCCTACAAATTTGGAGTTCCATCCTGGAAGAGATCAGGATGGCCACAAATCTTAGTCTTTGGAGCAAAATATGAACCCCACTTGTTGATGTAGCTACAATAACACCAATGGAAAGTGCCACCAGCAACAGAAAGATTCAGTCCCTGCTCACTAAAGATGAGGGAGGGAGAGACAAATATTTTGGGTGAATACTCCATAGTTCTGGGAGAAGCTCACTGAGGGCCATATAACAATTTAATCAATAGATTTAAAATGCTGGGGTGAAGCGGGGAGGAGAGACAAACAGACTCCTATCAGTTGAAATAAAGACAACTCTCCATGAAAGGCTCTAGTAATATCTTCTTAGATCCTCCCTAGAGCATCCACTGTAGGGGGACATGATCATACACACATGAACATGTCTAATATTCTCTATTCTAGGCCTAAACAAACTCTAGGCAGTATGTTACACAAGAACTACTGAAAAATACAGTTTCTTTTTGCACTGTGGCTGTCTAACTTGGAACACACTGGTTAGAGAAAATGGGAAGTTTACGTTAGGAATGACATTTTAAAATGTCCACTTCAGTGAGTGGTCCTGCAAAAATGCACAAGTGCACACAAAAGATCCTACCTCTGTGTTTGAGAACCGGATAACTATAAGACAGATACTCATGAGTTTTACTGGTGTAATGGGTACATGCACATTTATGCAGCTGCACACGTCTAAGTTCTGAAGGTAGTTAGTCAATGATACGGTTACAGTTTCCCCTGTCTCATACATTTGGACAGGTAGTGTGATTCGGAAAGAGCTGATTTTTCTAACACAAAGGGCTGGCCTACACACAAAATTGCAGTGAAATAACAATAACCATTGTAATTCACATTGGTGCGAGTCTGTGTGAACACTCTTATTCTGAAAACTTGTATTTACAAAATTGAACTGAAGCACACAAACTGAAATTCAGTGCAAGTTTGTGCGTAGGCCAGTCCTAAAACTTATTAAAGCTCTCTGCTATATAACACTGAAACTCTCTTATGCTTTGTGTGGACATGAGGCAGGTATCTCATCGTGAAGGTATCTGTCTGTCATGAAAGCTTATATTTTAGACATTTAAGAGAGTAATAAAATAACAATTGCAACAAAAGTATGGGCTACAGCAAAATTGTTTTTATACTCACCTTTTTTAGGCGAGGGACACATATTTATTCTGCAGATCCTCCTAAAACATTTATTTGCCTGGTAGCCTGGTAAATATTCATTTCCCAAGAGTGAAAGGGTAAGTATAACACTTCATGGTTTGGTATACCAGTAGCCCTGGTACAGTTTTCAGATTTCATACCATTTTAAAATCAGTAAGTATTGTCTCCTTTTATGCTTTCTTTTCCTATCTCATTAAATCATCTCACATACAGCTACCATACCTATGGACACTGAGCCACTTGTTCCCTGGGCTTGAATGAAGTATGGGAACAAAACACTGTTAGCTCTACAATATCTCTACATGCATGTTTCTGCCTTTATGTAAACTCCAGATTATGCTCACTTTATGTAGAATTATCTTCTATCCAAACCAGATTGTGCCGTATGGGATTCTTGTGCATAACTAGCAGTGACAAATGCCTGTAGGAATCAGTCTAATGAAGGGTAGATATATGCAATGCTGCCTACCAGTAGCCTTTCCCAGGAGATAAATATACCCAGTTGTGGACTTAGGATTTTACAGTGAAGCTTCAGGTAGGTGAAGGTAGGTGGGTGAGATTTTGTAGGTACACCTTGAAAATGTGCAAATATATGCAATAAGCATATTTTATCAAATTTTGGTACCAAGTTTTCTATAGTGTAATTTAATTTTTTTCCCCCCTTCTAGCACTCCTCCTTTTTCTTCCTAGTATAATGGTGTGTGTATCTCTTTTACTTTCCTTTTTCTGCTATCTGTTTCTCCTTAGCTTGATTTTTCATATAAACTTAGATCCTTTTTAAAATGTTAATTCTGTAGTTTCTGTTTTCATCTTTTTTTCTTCAACACAATTTTTTTCTTTTCTGTATATTTGTTCTTTCTTCCTTTTAACTTCTCCCATCTCTGTTAACTCTTCCTTCCTCCAGCCCTGTATTTATTCTTTTCTCACCCACTTTCTTCCCTACCTCCTCCTTCCCCATGTTCTCTTTCAGTCTCATCTTTCCCAGGCCCTCTCTCTACCCTCCATTTTCATGATTTCTGACTCTCCCGTGTTCTTGCTAAATAGCTCCTCCTCCCCCTCATTTTCACCATCTCCAATTGTTCTTATTTATCTTTGATTACTCCTTCCTCTGCCCATCTCTCTATCCTTTTCCTCTTTTTCTCCTCCGTTGATGGCTCCTTCCTTATCTCTCTCCTCTTCTCCCTTTTCCATTTTCCCATTCCCTCTCTTCCTCCATGCAAATTCCTCATCATGGGGGCACAGCTGGTCATAAGCCTGGTTTACACTACCCTGTTAAGTTGACTCAAGGCAGCTTACATCAATTTAACTATGGATGTGTCTACACCTAGATTTTGCTCCCATCAATGTAACTGTCCTACTCTGTCAAACTAATACCACCACCTCCCTGAGTGGCATAGAGTCACAGATGATGTAGATAGGTCAATGCAGTGTCAGTGTAGATACTGCATTACTTAAGTCAACTGTTACTGGCCTGCAGGAGCTGTCCCACAATACCCCACACTGACCTCTGCATTGATACAAGCACTCCTGCTGAGGACATGCACCACTGACACCAGGAGTGCAGTGTGCACACATACAAGGGATGTAACAACTGCGGCAGCTGTATGCCAACGTAACTCGGGGTATGTCTTCACTACCTGCCAGATCGGCAGGCAGTGATCGATCCAGCGGGGATTGATTTATTGCGTCTAGTCTAGATGCAATAAATCAACCCCCAAGCGCTCTCCCGTCGACTTCTGTACTCCTGCGCCGCCAGAGGTGCAGGCAGAGTCGACGGGGGAGCGGCAGCAGTCGACTCACTGCAGTGAAGACACCACGGTAAGTCGATCTAAGTATGTTGACTTCAGCTACGTTATTCACGTAGCTGAAGTTGTGTAACTTAGATCGATTTCCCCCCCCCCCCCCCCATGTAGACCAGGGCTTAGTTCAACATAACTTTGTAGTGTAGACATAGCCTTAGTGTTTCTGGATGGACCGGCAGCAAAAAATGTTGCCAATCCACCAAAAGGCAACCAACTCCTGACCATCATGACTGCACCATGGGCAAAAAGCCAGCCTGTTACTGAGATGAATGCTTTGGAGATGCTCCCACTGTTTGTGTGAGGCTCTTGAGGTGCTACCCCCAACTCTGCAGATTCATGCTGCACTAGAGGAACTCAGCATCTTGTGCTGGTTCTTCTGCAGATTTACCAACATTATTTAACATTTTGCAAGCAACCATTGTCCAAATGAGTGAGGAGGATGTGGGGAGCATTAGACCTCCAATCTCTGGAGAACTGTGCATACTCTGCTGAGTTTGTATATGTATATAGTTCTTTACAAACATTAATTAATAGTCACAACCAGCCTGTCAGGAGATGGGGAATTAGTGGAAGCTCTAGTCTGACTTACCTCTTTCTCCCTAACACTCCAGTTGTAGTTCGTTCTTCAACTCCAATTGATATAACATTCTCCCTCTCACCTTTCTGGGGAAAGCACTCCCACCAACATTACCTACACACTTTAATGGGATTACATGGTTGTAAAGAATAACAGAATCTGGCCCAGAGTTCTCCTACCTTGTCGTGTTCCCCTGCTGCGTATTCTTTGCTTTTCATCATGCTGTTTTTTATTGGTTCCCCTCACCACTCTGTAGTGTCCATCCCTCACTACTCCATTCTGATACATTCTCTCCTAAATGTGGGCAGTGAGCAGCTCTTGAGAGATCATGAATCCAGTAAGTTTCCCTTCCTGCCTGGGCTCAGAATGAAACAGAGCATTGGGGAGCAACTCCAAGCAAAACACACCCCATCCCCCCCAAAAAAACCCACCAAGACCAAACACTTCTGATATTTTATATCAATAGGGCCTATTCCAAGGCTATTGAGTGATAAAATGTTACTAAGGTTATAGTTTCACAAATATATTGACATCTCCCACAACCCACCAAAATAGTTAGGATGCACTAGGCAGGAGGGGTATTTTAAGGGCAGCTTAAATAGCTCTTTCTCTATACAGAGCTAGCAGACACCCCATGTATAGCCTCTGGCAAGCTACAGATCACCCCCAAAATCATCAGTTTCCCATGTGATAACTTTTGTCAGTACACTGTCACTTCCTGTACTGATATTTTCTTTACTTCTGTTACCAAATAATTATTTCAATATCTTGCATGAAAAGCTCATGAAATCTGGTTTGTGAACATCTGCAGTAGTATACCACATCCCTGCAGATTTTCATCTGTGAGATCTGATTGTCAGCTTGTATGTGTGACATAAACTAATCTGGAATGACACAGAAACATGAGTGAGTAAAGACCAAGTTTTTTTTTTCATTATATGAATAAAATTGGCCTAAATCTCAAGCGAACTTTGCAGATCTTTAAGTTCCTTAGGCTCTCACAGTCTGTGCAGGCTTGCAAATGCTTATAGTGACCTTTCCAAAGAAATAATGTCGTAATCCTGTCATTATCACTCCCATTATCAAGGCCCATATCTTTCCTCAGTTATAGTTTGTCCACTCACTTATCCACCATGGATTTTGGTAATAAAGTAGATTGCTGTCTAGCTCTATCTTCATGAAACCAAAATCTATAATGAAGAATGCCACATACTCTTCCATGTTCATTTTGACATCAGCATTGGGTAGCTACAGAATTTAAATAAAAAAAATGGCATAGTAAACTGCAGCAATCTGATTTCTTGCCATGATTCCCACATGCCACCTTAAGTCTTTCTACTCCACACCTAAACATGCAGTATACATTGTTTCCATTCTAATAAGGTTTTTCTTGGGAGGCACAGATTTATATATATATATATATATTAATACGACACATATAATAACTATCAGCACTTAAAGTAGACTTCAGATGATCTGAGAACCAGAATACACAGTTTTATACCAGAGGTAAAACTGTAATACAGGGCCCTTCCATAACAAAGTAGTTATAAATTACAGTACAAAAGAATAAGTGACCTCATTAAGATGATTTGGCATGGAAGTAAGGGACCATCAAATATAAGTGGTTGGTGATTAGCACTGATCAAATATCTGTTTTTGCAAAATATTTCAAAGCTATTTTCATTTCAAGATGTTTGAAACAGACCCATTTTCAGAAAGATGTGGACAAACTGGGGAAAGTCCAGAGGAGAGCAACAGAAATAAGAGGTTTAGAAAACAAGACCTATAAGGAAAGGTTGAAAGAATTGGACACTTTTAGTCCAGAAAAGAGAAGACTGAAGTGAGACATTACAGTCTTCCAACATGAAAAAGGCTGTTATGAAGATGACAGTGATCAATTGTTCTTCATGTCCAGAGAAGACAATATGAAGTAATTGGCTTACTTTGCAGCAAGGGATATTTAGGTTAGATATTAGGAAAAAAACTTTCTAACTATAAACATAATTAAAACTTGGAACAAATGACTAGGGAGGTTCTGGAATCCTCATCATTGAGATTTTTAAGAATGGGTTAGACAAAAACCTGCCATGGATGGCCTAGGTATACGTAATCCCACCTCGGTGCATGGGGGAGGAGGAGGAATGATTTTGAACTAGATGACCTTTTGAGGTCCATTTCAGGTCTAGATTTCTATGATTCTATTATTTTACTTAACTTTTTTTGGTGATTTCTCTGCCTGCCTCCCCCACCCCAATTTTTATTGACTACATCATCAAAACTGAAATTTTGTAAATGAAAATATCAATAACCATTTAGATAACAGCTCATTTGAATCACTCATTCTTGCGAACTTTAGTTAAGAGAAGGTCTTGGTGGCAGTGATATTAGCTCGGAGTGAGTGAACTTCAAATGGTAATGCTTGATTCACCTTATGCCTGATTTTACAAGGATAAGGTGGTGCAGCAGACTTGTTTCAAATTTCTCTTCAGAAGTTAGGTGCAGAGAAACACCTTCATGAACTTTTAACCTGTCAATATTTTTCCTGTGTCATGCCCATCCTGGTGAGATCCTGCTCTATACATTTGATATTCAAGGGGAGCTGGTCAAAAAAAACAGTAAAAATGTTGCCAACATTCTTTTTTTTAATTTTGTCTTTTTTTTTTTTTACTGGTTTATCATACCTGAAATTTTTCAAAAATTGAAACATTTTAACCAGCTCTAGATAAAGTGTCTCTGGGATTTTACTTTGCAAGCACACAAGCCCTTAGACTGTCCACACAGCTTTGTTTCTTTGATGCCAATGCACTGAGCAATGCTGTTTCCAACAAGGTCATATCTCAGTGGATCTCTAATAGCATTTCACATTGTTATGATCTGGCCTACTAAACTAGCAAGCCACATCAAGGCTCATTTAAGGCAAGGCTGCTATTTCTGCCTGCCTCAAGATGTTTCCATCACAGAAATCTGAAAAGCAGCTACATGGGTCTCTCTCCATAAGTTTATGAGGCATTATTATTGCTTGGGTTTGGCCTTTGGGATAGAATCCAGTCTCAAACTTTCTGTGCTCTAGAACTTATTTCCAAGGTAAGGGAGGCAAACTCTCCCAACCACACAATGCAGTTTTGTTTTATTTTGGGATGGTCTTTATTTTCAGTGGCCAATTTCCGCCTCCTATAGCTGTGAGCTTACTCTACAGACTTTGTGTTGCACCTGATATTGAGTTTGAGTTCTAGTGATATCTGTATATGATGGAGAGAAACAAAGAAACCCAAATCTTCTTGTTCACACTGTTGACATTGGCCATGTTGTTGCTGCTCATTATAGCAGTGCTTTCCTTTTGTGTCATTCTTCAAGCTTCTTACTCCCCAGGAGTGAGAATCCTGCATAGATGGAATCTTAAGAGATGGGGAAATTACTTACCTGTAATTCTGCTTCTCTAAGCATGTTATTTGCAGGAGTCTCAATTATTTCTCTCCTCTTTTTGAGGTGCTTTCCTCTTACACCCTGTTTTTCATTTTACTCAGTGGCACAGTTTTGGAGTTTTGGATGTTGATCATCTTGAATTGGCTTTCTTTCTGGAGGCTTCTCTTACAATTCAACTGATGTAACAGATTGGAATGTTCAGGGACAGCATTTCTCATCTGAGTGTGGTGTGTCACAACAGCCAGCAGTAGGTGTGGCTCACATCCTACCTTCCCCTTAAGGGTTGTGAAACTTTTAACAGCTAAAGAGCTAGAGGAGTTCTGCCACTCTTGTGCTCAGGAGCTAAAATCTGGCAGTAAGAATCCTACTAGATGGTATCTTCACAGAAGAACTGAAAATTTAGTAAATTTCCCCTTTCCTGGACCAATCTGAACCTTAAAATGGGCTCTGGGTTGCTTAAAATCAGGGACTGGACTGAGATTCAGAATGGTTGCTATTCAGTTTCCCCAATCTTAATAATTTCTCACATTCTCAGGGCTAAATATGGCTCTAATTTGATATCCTGTCCAATCCTTTTGAAATCCAAGGGACTGTGTGGATTGTAAGTCAGCTCTGATTTTGGATCCAGTCCCTTTTTATATCCTAAAACACTATAACCTGCACAGGAAAACAAAATACTAATAATAACCTAAACAGTAAAACTTCAGCATAGCAGGCTAAAGCAACACCAAGTCTAGATGCATCAATTTCATCTTTGCCTTGACAGCAGTAAGGAATGCCTTCCAATGCCAAAGTATGGCAGGGCTGTAACTCACAAAGAATAAGATTTTCAAACCTTGAAAAAACAGTTTAGATTTGTGTCAACATCAAGTTTTTATTTCTTCAGTGAGTTGAGCATTCTCAATTAGATTACCCAACTAGCCTTCCACTTCAACTTATTATTACATACCTTCATGGGACAACAATGAATCTATGCCTGTCATAATTTAGGACCCATAATCCAGTTATATAAAACAGAACCTTATAATTTACAATTGTAATCAAGTGTTACCTCCAAGATTTTCAAAAGATGGGTGCCTAAAGTTAGTAGTCTAAGGCCATATTTTGCTGCTAGTTAAGTGACCTAGGGTGAAATCCTGGCCCCACTGAAGCCATGGAGAGTTTTGCCATTGACTTCAATGGAACCAAGAGTTCACCCCTCTGTTTTAAAGAGGTAATGGCCCAGCAGTTCCCATTGGATTCTTTGGGTGCTCAGCACTGTTGAAAATCAGGCCACTTATTCAGATGCTATGGATTCAGAAGCTAACATTATCTTGTGTATTTGAAAATCTTGACCTAGGTCTTTGATTTGCTTCTCAGCCTGCTGAATCTTGATCAAAGCTCTGTATCAGTTGATGTTTCTGCAGTCCAGATCTCATCCAGCCTTTTAATACATCCCTAGTGTTCCTTCTAAACAAATCGGATGTTTCCTGAGGAGCCAAATCCTCCCATCTGGAAGGCATAAGGAGAAATGGATCCAGATCTTCAAAGGTATTAAGGTGCTTAACTCCCATTGAAATATGAGAATTAGGTGTTTGAATACCATTGAGGGTCTGGGCTATAGTTCTTATCTTCCAATAAGCTGAAGACATGTCACTGAATCTTTTGGTGGCCACTTTGTGATATGTCATAGGATGAGTTAGGAGAATATGGAACAAAACTCTACCTAAATACAGTAAAGCAAAAATAATATCCATCAAACCAAAGTCCCTTCATAGGCCAATTCATGACCCTCTGTCACAGAGTCCACTCACTGCAGGTGGCACCTTCTCCTGGCCGGTCTGGGGGTTAGCTCTTTCCAGGTCTGAGGCCCTCCTCTGCTGCTCGTTGCATGCCCTGCTGCCACTCTCTTTCTCTGTGGCCCTTCTCTCACTCCAGGCTCTGCAGCCTCCTCTTCATGACTTGGCCCTCCAGCCAGGTCATGATCTATCTTTCCCCATTCCAGGGTATCAAAGTCTACATTGGTCTATAGCAGATTTATTATACCAATACTTGCTAGTGCCATTATAATTAAGGTTGTGTCAGCTTCTCTTTACTGAACAACAGATTCTAATAGGAATTAAAGGGTCTATTATGTGAAAGTAGATGAATAATACACTTTATATTTTTGATCTTTCTCATCACAATACCTCTCAGTTTTCAGGGATTTAGAACTCATTCATAAAAACCCACTTTAGGCTGAAATTTGTCCTAAACCTAAGTATAAGGGTATTCACAATCAATTCAACCATCTTCTACTTGAGTATAAAAACAATTTTAATAATTGTTTCCATTCATAACTAAGGTCCAATTCCTATATTCAGGGGGTTTACTCCTGCATATTACTGTAATATCAGAGCTCCTGAAAAGAAGCGATCTACATAGGCTCAGTCCCATTAATTTCAATATTCTGAGTGTAAGGCATTGTTGGGTTCTTAGATCAGCACAGTATCTATTATGAGTTTCTCTAGAAGAGTTAATGCCAGCATGCCAGCCATCATTTTATCCTTGCACTGATTAGTATGTTTGTGCCATAATTTTGTCAAATTTTCAAAAAAACAGCCTTTAAAACTGAACCCAGAATTTTGCACCAGCAATTATTTGCACTCATAATGTTGCAAGTGCAATCAATTATGAATGCAAATAATAGAATGTAGATAGAATTACCCAATTATTCCTGCTAATGAAGTAGATGTCTTCATTCCATTATTTGTGATTTGCAAAATTGCAGGCAACAATAATTGTAGATACAAAATTGCAGGTGCAACTTCTGAGGTTGGGTTGAGGTATATTTGAAGTGTGTGTGTGTGTGTGAGAGAGAGAACACTTATAAAGAGTTTATAATCACTGTGTTACGAAACTACAAATACAAGCCTCTGAACTGTTTTGCAGTTTCTTGCTTTATTTCTTTTGATCGCACTCAGAAATCAATATACATAGTATAAAAGAGTCAGCATGACGGATTCCTTAATATACCAGGCACAACTAAAATAAGCATGTATCCAAATGGATAAGGCAGAGGTTGTAAGGGCTTTATTTACTAGCTCTTGAGATTTAAAAAGGGGCTAAACACTGCTTCCCCTTACTTTAAATTGAAGAGTTGACTGACTCATTTTGCTTAATGCAATTTCACAATCCCAAATTATTTTACTTTGTGGAGCATATCCTGCTCACTCTATCCATATGAGTTAATCCTAGTGAAGTAAATGAGCAGGATTTGCCCCTATGTCTTTTCAATCAGGCAACAGTAAATGCCAATTGTCCTAGGGAAAAATATAGACTAATTAAAATGCTAATCTTTAGTAAACATTTAAGTACTTGCATGAAAATTAAATAGTCTCAGGTTGCCAATTTATGGCTATGTGCCCAGACATCATGAAAAATACAACTAATATTAACTACATCATCATCAGGAGGCTAATAGTACATCTTACGTTAAACTGCTTTAGGTTGGAATATCAGCCCATCACATTGGGTGCCAACTTGGCATGCCATATGCTTGACAGCTTCCAAGTAAAAGATAAGGATTATAAGCAGTTTCAGGAGATTTATTTAGAGACTTCAGGTTTGTAGTAAACAAATTGTGATTTGAGCTACAATTCTTTCATGTGATTGCCTGTATAAATAGCCTGAATTTGGTAGAACCACATGGTCTTTTCTGGACAGGCCTGCAAAGCTTTCAAGTTACAAAGGTTGGGATTGGATCTCTCAGGGGAGTTGGTGGTTAAGTACAGAGGACTCTACTTTTATTGGTTGTATTTCAGCCAAATCCACAGTGATTTAAAATTGTTTTCCTCTCATGGCATTTCACAGACAGTAGCTACCTTTATCTATCTAAGGTACTTATATGCCCCCATAACCATAGCATCTGAGCACTTCACAGTCTTTAATGTATTTATCCTCACAACACCCCTGTGAGGTTGGGAGTTCTGTTATCCCCATTTTACAGATGGGGAACCGAGGCATAGAGAGTCCAAGGTCTTGTCTGCATGGTGTGGAGTGTGATTTGTAAAGCTCACTAATGGTCTGCTTTCTGACTGTGCTGTGTAAATCATGCCGGTATGCTCTAAAAGGTACCTATTTCACATTAACGGAGCCCGAAGAACTGCATTAATGTGAACTAGGTGCCTTTTAGAACATGCCAGCAAGGTCTTGGGGCAATTAGAGTGCAACATGTTAGAGCGCTTTACAAATCACTTACCTCTTGTGTGCTTTGCTGGTAGCATATGGATAGGCCCTAAGTGATTTGGCCAAGGTCACACTGGAAGTCTATGGTGGAGCAAGAAGTTGAACCCAGGTCTCTCAAATCCCAGAATAGTGCATTGTCTTCAATGGGGCCAGAATTGCACCCTTGGTATCCTAATCATCTTCCCTGAACAATTTGCTAAAGTATCAGTATGCACTATTTGGCTGAGGGGTGAAAACATTATCTAATATCTGTTCTTTCTTGAGCAATAGGAATTGTAAGAAAACAAAAGCTAGACAGCACACCATAAGGAAGAGCCAGGAATTTCTGCTATTGCCTTTGAGCATACAATTTTCTATTGCACTGTGATGTCTTTCATATCTGTTTTTTAAAAAAATACATCCTAGCAATCCATGGCAGATAGCAGTATGATACAGTACACAAATGTTTGTGATTCAAAGCTGTTGTGGGCAATCAAGTTAACATCATTCATTTTAAAACAGAGTAGTTACAAAATTACCCATTTTTAAAAACCTGCCCATTGTAAAGCAGAATAGTTCCACTTTTCTGTCTCCTGGGTAAATGCTTTGTGTTGTTAAAACACATACCATATTGGCTCAATACACACAGCTTCTCCAGTCTGTTGGGTAGAGTACACAATTTAAAACATGATGTCCCATTTTTTTCCTTTTTATTCACAATAGCATCAGTGAGGATGGAGTGTCAGTTTGAACTGTGAGTTTCCAGGGATTTGTCCATTTCTGTCACAACCCTAACATTATTTAAACACAGTGCACATTGTATATATGGGCTTAATAATTCTCATCTTGCACTTTTACCATTCTTAGGAAAGGCTGCAGGAGAAATAGGACAGCCACACAACACAGTGCATAACAAATCTCATTAAAATGCAGAGAGTGTATTCTGAATCTTAATTCTACCAGAGCATGGACAATGAATGTATTTGTGTTAGTTACTTTCCCACTTCGAGGTTAAACAAACCAGTGAATGGGAATCTGGGTGGCAGCAGAATGAGATACCATAGTTGATGACGCAGGCAGACAAATGCCAGGCAAATGTTTCTCAGAAAAACACAAAACCCAACCATTTTTCCTGTCTTCCCATGACTTTCCATCAATCTGTAGTCTACAAATATATTTGAATAGTTACCACCCTTCTCTAATGCATTCATTCAATAGTTCAGTTCTGAGGGTCACATGATATATTTGTCTGTGTCTGACTCTAGCAAAATATGCCTACTTCAAGGGGTATCTGAATTAACCACAGAACATTTGTTCTGTCTCATTCTGTGTTAATATACCACGCTGACTAAAGTTCCAGTTTACAGTGACTGCCAGATTGAATGACATGCTGTAACTCCCCCACCAATGCCACCACAGGATTTTCCCCACTGATTTCATTAACCTATCACACTGCTATTAAATTAAAACAAAACAAAAAAAACCCCTCTGATTGTAGTGCAGCTTCAGTCACAGGACTATCTCCATTGTACCACCCATCTGTTGTTTGTAAGAATCACTTTCCCTGCAGGGAGATGGTGTGTAGAGGCAGATTGTACCACCTGCCACTTAGTTCCAAAAAACTTTCACTTCAAGCTATTAATCAATACTATTGGGACACACAGATTTATAGATAAAACTAGAGGATTATGTGATTAACTTACTTGTGTTTCTGAAGAGTAAGCTTCAGAGGTAGGGGACCTGGTCTCAGGATACATGGAAAAGAGCGAAAGGAATACTAGTGATTTTCTACCCCCAACAGTAAGATACACTTTCACCCTACTATTCGGAGCATGATGCTGCATCTTATTTATTAATCATCAATCTCCTTTTTCTTTGGACAAAGGATTATTATCCAATCCTATTAAAACGTGCTTTGGAGTCAGGCTGCAGGTATGCTGGCAATTTGCTATCACAAATTTATCATCTGAATTGACACCACCAAATACTGTGGCAGCATTGGCTTGTGTGTGTGTGCCTTATGAACACGTCATCCCATCTGTCAAGCATTATATCAAGTTGGGATTGTTCTCATGTGGATAGACAAGATGAAAACAGTTCACTAGCTGGGTATGTCAGTGTAACTGAGGGGATGTAGGAAGTGCCCAGTTCTGGATTAGACCATGTCTGGATTCTCAAGCCAACTTCAGGTTTTAAGCATTTCAGGAAAGCCTTCACATGCAAGCTGATGGTTTGATGTGGTTTTAATGGGATAGCTGCCGATGTTGGGGTAGACTTGCTGTTGGCAAAAGGAGAATTTAACTTGCCAGTATTTCAACATAGACCTGTTTCTACTTTGATGTAGATGAGGTTGATGAAATGTAAACCAAAGGTCCTTCAACTGTGGTCAGTATAGGTTCCAATTATTGGGTGTTCATGCACCTTTTGTATTGAACTTGGAGCCCTCAAATAAAGTAGCTTCTATTTGGGGGGCCTCCCAATCTCTCTCTCTCATGGCAACGAGCATTCAACTTGAGGTTATATAAGATGCCATGGCCGAAAGTCTCTTCATTTCCTTGCTCCACCAAATTGATGGTAGAACTGCTTCTATATCTCACCATGGATTAAGCTCAAAACTCAGCACATTTAGATGGCTGTAATCAGAGGTACTAAATGTTGTTATTTTAAGACATTTAATAACTTTATCATTTACTGCATAATGTTTGCACTTCCATTGGTACCCTTGGTCCAAATGGCTTTTGGTTATGTTCTGTGTCCCCATATAAATCAATATCTTGGGACTCTGGTAGGATCTGGTAAAAAGACTGAGTTCAACGGTATCTGTGACACTCTACAGGGATACCAAGGGTTGTGAGCCACCTCACCACTACCTGCTATTAGCATGAAGCAGTCTTTTCTGTTCCTGCTGTAGCTCAGCAACCTGAAACCAACAGCCATCGGTCACAGAAGCACTGCCTTCCCAGTCCAGGCAGAATTTGCCCTGTCTGTGTAGTCTAGTGATACACACACACCGAGCCCCAAGTCCTTGGAACGCTCCCCTGCAATGTTCAGCCCTTAACCCCTGGACACTCACAGAAATTACCGGGTAAACTGTTCCCAAAGAAATAGTGCACACGCCAGTTTGTTTAGTTCAATTGAGGCTCAGTTCAATATAACATCACAGCACTGAGATATATTTATAGTGAAAACAATCATAAATTTATTATAGAAGATTAAGAGATAGTGAATAAGGATAATGATGGAAACAGAAATGATTACATATAAAACAAAGTATAACACACTTCTTAGAATCAAAACTTAACTTTAACAGGCTAAAAACTTTTGTCTAAAGTAGCTTACCTCACCTAAAGCAATCTTCCAGTATCTCCAACCAACATGGCTGGGATCCTCCTTTCATGAATACAAAAAGCGCTGTCCATTTTTGCATCCTCTGTGAAAGTTAGAATGGTGCCTTTTTGCCTTCTTCTCATACCTCCAAAGTTCATGGTTATGTCCCCAGAATCAGGATGGCCCCTTGGGGTTTATTCTCTGGTGTCTCATCTCTTGTTGATTTCCCTTTCCCCTGTTGACTTGTATATAAATGGGGCTTCCATTATGTTGGCCTACAGTGCTTAATCTACATGGCTGACAGAGAGACAGGTGAATCAACATCCTTTGTCTGATCCAAAACCTGTTTGTCCACTCTGCCTTGGACACAGATTTCAAAACATATTTTCAGTACACATACACAATTTCTTAAATATTATTTGTACACATATCTTGCAATGATTATGAGACTCAGTGTGACGTAAGTTTTTATTAGATACTTCACTTGACCCTTTTCAATAAATACTATGAAATCAATGTGTGGGGTGTAGTGAGTTTGTAAGTCCTGTCAGGTGTTACCGTTACAGAACAGTGAACCCTTTGCCAGTTGGCACTGAGGAGTTCTTAGGGTCACAATATCCCTTTTGCAGAAGTTGTTTGTCACTTATCCCTACTTAGTGCCTGAGGGAGAGCACCTCTTGGGCTAGTACTCCACCAGTGCCAGCTTCCCCATTCAACCAACCATTAACTAATGGAAGTGAGGAAAATACTTCCCTCAAGGTAGGTTATTCCATTACAGGGTTTCTTGTTGCTCCTGTGAAGCATTTCTTAGGGCTACTGTCTGAGGCAGGATATCAGATTAGCTGCACCACTGGTTTGATCTGTTCCTAGATTGATCTGTAAGAAGTTTGGGAGTTTCAGAGCTGACAGGGAGTTGGCATCAAGAGATACTTATGAGAGGAATGTGAAGACAATGCTTTGGTACTAGGATCCTCCTAGTCAATGGAAAAATTAACTTCTTTAGTGTTGGCTGCCTTTCACTATCATTGTGGAACCAGGGAAGGGTTCTCATACCATAAGGTTGTCCCATCTTCCTTCTTCCGCCTCCTCCTTAATTTGTCCTAGCAGAAACCAATCCCTTATTAGAAAGATTTTCCATTTAATGCAATACTGGAGTGCTGCGGATAAAATTGGGCCATAAAGAGCCCGTTTCTGACCTCATGCATGCTTGCAGCCTGCATGCACTGTGTGCAGACAATTTGACAAGCTAAGCTATAATACACCCCAATTTATGTAAAACCACAATGGGGCCTTCAGTAATTTGCTGCCTGCTTATAGGTGAATCTAATGTTTCACTACCTAAATATTTTGCATTTGACTTAAAAAAACATGCTGTTGCAAATTATGGTTGTACATCTTGGCTCGTTTTCAACACTGTAAGCACACAACCTTTTAGAGATGTTTCACAAATGAATTACTCACTAATGCATCTGTTTCTACCCACTGAAAATGGAAAGGCACCTACTTTTCTGTGATAGATGGACATGTGCTAGCTCTGCTTGAGCTAGTGTGCAAAAAATAGCAGTGTAGCCAGGTAGCATGAGCAGCAGCATGGCCTAGCAGCATGAACACAAACCTGCCTGGACCCTTTCACTAAGTACTTGATAGCTAGCCTGAGTTGCTGCCCATCCTACCCCTGCTACACTGCTATTTTAACATGCTAGCTCAAACATAGCTAGCGTGTGTCTGCCTACCCACAAGGAAATTCATTCCCAGCTGCAGTATAGACGTACCCTCTGAGACCTCCTGGAAAAACAAGAAGGCCAGACTTGGAACCCATCATATTTTTAAGGGGTTGGTGAGGAAGAAAAAATACTAACCGCTTTCCCCCCCCAAAGACCTTATATATCTTTGTTATATATCAGAAAGAAGGAAAAAAAGGATACAACCTTCAGGGCCCTCTTAAGAAACCTCTAAAGAGACCAAATAATCAACTATCTTGGAGTGGTCTCTTAAAACAAGAGATTACAAGAGACTGCTTCTCAGGCATAGGTTTTACTTATAACAAATGCATATTTGATCACTACTGAATTTTTCTCTCTCTCCCAAAACATGGAGAATAAATTAATGCTGTGTTTCTTACTGCCATCCTGAATATTGGGGTAATAAAATATTAACGATTTGGAGAATTATTCAGTGTGTTTTCGACAGCAGCTTTTGAAACCCACTTTTTCCATTAAAACTGTCAGTTTTGTAATACAGCCATGATTTCAAAGCAAAGCAGTATCATGGCTCAAATCAAAGACAGATTGCATATTTTATGTTTACATATTACAAGGCCTTAACCATGTAAAATTAGTTGTTGGGGCTGGGTAGGCTTTAAGTTAATATAGCAGGAAAAGCAACCAACCTGAGGACGAAACAAACAAACAAAAAATTGGGGAGGGATACTTTCTGCTTTGAGTCTATAAGTCAAAATTGGATGTCTTTCTAAAATGTGTGCTCTAGTTCAACCACAAATCATTGGGCTAGGTTGATTAGAACAGTTCCTTTTGACCTTATCCCCATAAAAACGTTAAAATGAGTATGAATCCTCTTGGCTTGTAAGATACACTTACAGTACTTATGCTTACTCACACTCACACCCACTTACTGATGTGTTAATAATCATTTACGTGGCCTCTGAGTTTGTTCAAAGTGTCTTATTCTACAGTGATTTTCCAAGACCAGGAATTATCCTTATGTGATCCCCATTATCTCTCCGTCATACTGGAGAACTTCTTCCTTCTCTCAAGTTCATGTTGCTAGTTCTTCTTGGTGCAAAAAACATTTGTATAATACATTTCTAATACTTTTGTATTAACTTCAGGAAAATGTTTATACCCAAGATCATTGATGTAATTTATTTAAAAGAATTACAACCTAACCCTAACAAACCATGACATAGGAGGCTGAGTGAATAAATCACAGTAACTTTTTAGAGGTAATATACCAAATAGCATTCTCATTCAAGAGCAAGAGATACTACACTTATCTGAGGCAGTAGTTAGTCTGTCAGTGACAAGCTTGCAGTTCAGGCTCTCCAGTGATTCTCAGGTGCGTTCATTGTGACTGCATGTGGCCACCAGGGGATTTCATTTGTAGTCACCATGAATTTTGAGGGGCATGCAGCCACCACAGCCTGCACTGGAAGTTGAAGTGTTGAACAGTTCCCTTTCAAGACCCTTTTGAAATATATAAAAAAAAATCATTCAAATTTACAACTATTTGGCTACAAAAAAATCTTAGAAATTTTGTTACAACAAACTTTTAAAAAATTGATAATAGTGAGTAATAACCATGTAACGTTTGTAGTATTATTAATAGTACATATTATTCTTTACCTTGACAAGATTTATTATTTTATTTACATGACACTTCCAAACAGCCATGTGACTAGACTATCACTAGTATAATATTTTAACGGTCAAAAGTGCGGCTACTGCAAATTTGCGGTGGTTGCACATGCATCCACAGCAAAATTTCATTTGAGAACCACTGCAAGCAATGCTGTTTAAGGCAACATAGTGGTCTCATCTCCTATGTTCAGCCTTGCGGGTAAGGTGAGAGAAGACACAAACTTAAAATTAGATAGCATTTAGGGTATTACTCCAGTATATTAATTATTATAATTTTTTTAGCACTTGACTGAAAATATTCTATAAAAATGATTGAAAACTCAGAATGGGAGCATGAGTTCCATAAGCATTTACTGAATTACAGACTTAGGGCCTGATCCAATATCAGTGACACTAGTGAAAAGATTCCCATTGAAATCAATGAGTTTTGGATCAGGCCCTCTACTATGGAGTACGTTCTAAATCTTTTGAAATTCAATAACATGTTGTCTAAGCTCCATGAAAGTTTCTTCCCTACACTCAGGCACTTGCAACTAAGAAATAGAGCTACAGCATTGCTGATTCAGAGGGTTACAGTACTATGCATCAGCTGTCTTACAGAACTCTAATGTACCAATATTACAATTGTATGAGAGCACTAAATAATCATACTCCTAAATTCTAGAACTTCAGTCCCAGCAAGTCAAAGTCTGAGTGCTAAAATAACAGGTTGCTCTTATGCCTGCAGATGAATAACTGACTGTTCTTTTATGAGGGTGGGGAAAAAGAACATTTTAGGTAAAGAGAGTGAACAATCCTCTCCCCTAAATACAGTACCTTTGAGTAGACACTGTGGAATCACTCCTCCCATCCTCCAAAAAAGGCTTACTAGAAAATGAGTGGTGAATAGATTTACACAAAGTGAATCTATGTATTAGATAGACTGGGGAGTTTTCTCATTTATTTTTTAAACTTCAAACGTTCTTCTTATTTCTTACTTTTTATATGCTAATGAAATGGCAAATAATTGTATCTTATTACATTTTAAACAAATACCCATTTGAAGCTTTTACTTGTCATTGCTATCTTGCCAAATCATTTTAGAAGTTAAATTAGGTTTCATCACTGGCCACAAACTATAACGCTTCTTATCTAGCCTGGTCTATGCCTAAAAATTAGATCACCTAGCTATATCACCCAGGATTGTGAAAAATTTCACACCATATGTGACGTAGTTAGGTCAATCTAAGCCCACTATAGAGGCAGCTAAGTCAAAAGAAAAATTCTTCCATCAACCTAGCTACCACCTCTTGGAGGTGGTACATCAATGGAAAAACCCTTCTGTTATTGTAGGAAGTGTCTACACTATGGTGCTACAGTGGCACAACTACAGCACTGTGGCTATGCTGCTGTAGCTGCTGTAGTGTAGACATACCCCTACTTGTTATATTGGCATGAGAGGAATGTATATTCTAGAAAGTAGTTGGATAGGGAGAGTTATCTTAGGCCTTGTCTGCACTGGGATTTCATCCATTGGTGTAGCTGCAACCTCTTCTAGTGATGCAGCACGATTTGTAGTGGTGCAACTTACCTTGGTTTGAAACGAGGCCTAAGATTCTTCAAGAGAAATCCCTCTCCCCAGCAAGTAAAAGATGATAGAATTATAAGATGTGGAAAGTTATAATAATATGGACCTGGAAATGCACTTCATCTTTATTTGTGAGGAAAAAGACACTCTCCATGAGTGGATCTACTTACAAGAATGGTATCACAGAGTGAATCTTTAGAAATTCAAGGATTCTAATGAGATAATATTGTTAACCAGACTACTGGTGAAAACTTGGTAGACCTAGTCACAGAGAATTTTGCTACTCCACCAGAAGAATTTAGAAAGAAGGCCAAGGAAAGTTCAGCTTTTATTAATGATGAAAAGTCTCAGGGATCATTATATATTGACTTCGATGTCATTTGAATGCTTCTCTATCTGGAAGAAGTGCAATGGAAATAAATGTTTTCAACATTGGTTTAAAGTTTTAGTATAGAAATCTTTGAAGTGTATTCAAATATGAATAGGGAAGTATATTGGGAAGAGGAGAAAGAATTGCTATTCAGTAAGTGTGCAAAACTGAACTGAATTGACCTCAGAACTCAAGTATAAAGTTAAATGGGGGGCGCTCAAAGAATGTGCTAGGGCTGGTAAAGAAACTAAGAACTTCATCAGGACAGGGATGTACATTATAAAAGAGGTGCCTAGAATATCAGGGAAGATAAGAGAAATTCCTCAAGGGTTGCCTAGCTAAAGCAAAATAATTACATGGATGTCACATTTCTGAAATAATATCCCAGACTTTGAGGCTTGCTTGACATCTATTGGCCTGATTATCTAGTCAATGGGGAAGCAAATGATTGATAAGAGAATTTCTCATGCAGTTGGAATACTAAATCCCCATTTTGTTTCATTTGTTTACACATATGGATAGGGCATTTAACCAATATGAGCTATTCTGGGAGTCCAATCCTGCTTCTACTGAAGTCTGAGAGTTTCTGAGAGTTTGACCACTGACTTCACTGGGAGAATGTTCTATGTTTGGAAACTGGAAAAGGTGAAAAAGGGGATGTCGTGTCTGGATCACAATTCCTGCCTGGGCACATAGACACAGATTAAGCAAACCAGTATAGTGGAGCTATGGAGCATAATGTAGCTATTGAGATTTAAATACAAAAACTTATTAGTAAAGCTGAATTCTATGGCTAACAGATAATAATTGCAAAGTGATTAATAAAGGTTAAAGAAGCCCTATGCTTGATAGATTATTGCCAATTTCTATATGTTTAATATATTTATATTAAAACTGTTTTTAATAAAAAATATAGTATCTTGAAACAGGTTGCAGAAAATGTCTCTGTGCTAAAAACTATGAATTCCAGCTTCCTGTAAGTATTTTTATGCCTCTCTTTTTGGGACTTTGATTTCCTAATGCACATGCTTTGTTACATGATAAAGTGTTTCCCAATTGTTCTGTGAACTTTCTCATTATGATGGATCTCCCTCCTAAGCTATCTTAACAGTAAATAAGATGGCATGCCCTGAAGACACCTAACTGTGGGACACAAAATGCTGTATATTCCATATACCACAGAAGCATGGTATGGTGTATACAGTAAGGAAGATTAAAGGCACCTACAGGAGTTAGGTTCCCAAGTCCTGTCAAATGCCAGCCTCGAGCTTTTATATTTCTCCCCTAATGGTCCATCTACACAGTGGCTCTAGATAGCCACAGCTAATGCTATAACTCCTATTGACTTTCTAAATACCTTTGGGTATATCCATGTCAATAAAACACTTGCAGTTGGCCCGTGTCAGCTGACTTGTGCTTGTGGGGTTTAGGCTGTGGGGCTATAACATTGCAGTGTAGGTGGTTGGGCTCGGGCTGGAGCTTGGGTTCTGGAACCCCAGAACTGACACGGCTTATCCTAGAGTATCCAAGAGCCTGGGCTCCAGCTCAAGTCTGAACATTACAATTTGATAGCCTCACTGCCTGAGCCCTGCAGCCCGAGTCATCTGACATGGGCCAGCCGTGGGTGTTTTATTGCAGTTTAGACGGACCCTTTGAGGCTCTAGGCCTATCTCCCTTTGGCTCTTTTGATTGCAATCAAATCATTGTTGCAGACTAGAAAAGAGTGCTATCAGTTTCAGAAGTTTCTCAGTTCTCTCTGGCTTTTTCTGTGTATCTGTTTTCCAACAATTGTGCAACTACACCTTTGCGAACACTTTATGTAAGTGGCAAGGCAGAGAGGGGCTCAGGAATTTGCCAAAAATATCTGGTCCTGCTTACACTTGCATATACATTGTTCTTAGCATCATTGTTAGCTGCAATGTGACTGAAAAATTGGTATACAGTTTCCTAACATGGATACAGCCTCTGAGAAGTCACTATAATCCCTTCAGGATTTTATTGTGGTGGTGCTGGAGCTTTAAATATTTCTTTGTTTTTAATTGGGTTCATTCTTCAAAATGTTTTTAATTGGACTCATTCTTCAGAGTTAAGCGAGGCAAGCCTAGATATTCAGATCTGCAATAAAGAGTGAGGCTACCAGGCAGAGGGCAGCAAATTTGTGAGTTGAAGCTTGTATGTTAAGATGCTTTATTTTCTTTACTTTTCTTTTATTTTTTAACCAGAGTTCATAGCTATGGCAAATAGTTCATAACAACTCTTTGAAAATTCCTTCCAGATTTAAAGCCTATGGTGCCAAGTTACGGACTCCTGGTGTGATTTGAAATGACCCTTAAAGAGCTGTGACATCTCATACAAAAAACTGTGGCAGACGTTGTGCTTGGAAACATTCCTACTTATATATCATAGATTTGGGGTTTTTTTTAAATTCTCTCCTCTTATCTTTTATTTCTCCAGATATTTATACAAAAATTATGGCTTCTTAAGTGATTATCTGCTTCTGCTGCTTACGCCCCATCTGAAGGCATAGGGCAGATCCTGTAATGCCTAAATTCAATGTTGACAAATGCAAAGTGATGCAGATTGGAAAGCATAATCCCAATTATACCTACAAAATGATGGGGGCAAAATTAGCTGTTACCCCTCAACAAAAAGATCTTGGAATCATTGTGGATGGTTCTCTGAAAACATCCGCTCACTATCCAGCAGCAGTCAAAAAAGCAAACAATGTTAGGAACCAGTAGGAAAGGGATAGATAATAAGACAGTAAACATCATAATGCCACTATATAAATCTATGGTACAGCCACACCTTGAATACTGTGTGCAGATGTGGTCGCCCCATCTCAAAAAAGATATATTGGAATTGGAAAAAGTACAGAGAATGGCAACAAAAATGATTAAGGGTATGGAACAGCTTCCATATGAGGAGAGATTAAAAAGACTGGCACTGTTCAGCTTGGAAAAAAGATGACTAAGGGGGATATGATAAAGGTCTATAAAATCATGAAAGGTGTGGAGAAAATGAATAGGGAAGTTTATTTACTCCTTCACATAACACAAGACCCAGGGGTCACCCAATGAAATTAACACAGAGCAGGTTTAAAATAAACAAAAGAAAGTACTTTTTCACACAATGCACAGTCAACCCATGGAACTTATGGCCGTGGGGTATTGTGAAGGCCAAAACTATAACTGGGTTCAAAAAAGAATTAGATAAGTTCATGGAGGATAGGTCCATCAATGGCAATTAGCCAAGATGGTCAGGGATGGAACCCCATTCTCTGGGTATCCCTAAGCCTCTCACTGCCAGATGCAGGGACTCGATGACAGGAGATGGATCACTTGATAATTGCCCTATTCTGTTTATTCCCTTTGAAGCATCTGGCATTGGCTACTGTCAGAAGATAGGATACTGGACTAGATGGATCATTGGTCTGACTCAGTATGGCCATTTTTATGTTCTTCCTTTTGGGAGCAGAGTAAACTCTCAGTGAATCTGATTTTCCTCTGCCTGGCACTTTGTGTAGTCCAAATCAGAACTTCAGTCTTTGATAGGCACTTTGCATTCAATTTGTCATTTATTGACTACATGAGGTACACAGTGGTGACAATCAGGCCCAAAGATTAGAAAAGTCCTTTTTTCCCCCTTCATGTCAGTAGAGTCTCAAATAGAATTATGTGAATAATCTTTACAGGAACTATATTTTTGGGAATTACTTATGTGAGTTCAAGTGACAGCAGATTTTAAAATGCCAATTATTTTTCATGGGAAATATTGAATTTTTAAAAAACTTCCTGTGAAAATTTTCACAAGAAAATAAACTGAAAATGAAAACATTTTCTGATTTCAAAAAATATCTTGGTAAACATTTTAATGTTTAGTAAAAGTTTTTTTGGGGGAAAACAGAAAATGTTGACCAAAGCAAAAGTTTTCATTTTGGTCGAAAAGCCATTTTTGTTTGAAAAATTTTTTTTGATGAAATAAATTTGATTACTTCTTCTTAGGTCTACTTTAGTGAATTTGTTGCATTTCTCTGTTCTGACATCACACATATTGGCATATAAATCAGTGGTGATGCCACATTCTTTAATAAAAAAGTCTGTGATTTCCTCATGGCAATGTTCAGGAAAAGTCAATCATTATGGCCATTGTTAAACCATGGAGAAATTAAAGTTCTCACTGATCCTCTTGTGTATTGCAAGAGTGGTTGCTGTATTCTAGCTCTCCCTTGACCTGCCATACTGTCCATTGTTTAGCTTGAAAGAGACAAGGTGGGTGAGATAGTATCTTTTGTTGGATCAATTTCTGTTGGTGAAAGAGACAAGCTTTCGAGCTACACAGAGCTCTTCTGTGACCTGAACAAGAGCTTTGGGTAGCTCAAAAGCTTGTTTCTTTCACCAACAGAAGTTGATCCAGTAAAAGATATTACCTCCCCCATCTTGTCTCTCTCACATCCTGTGATCAACATGGTTACAACAACACTGCAAACAGCATTGTTTAGCTTGGCAGAACTGAATATTCTCCTTGAAACTGGTTCAAATCCAAAAATCTCAACATGATTTTAAAAAACCCCATAAAATGGAATTCCTGACTCCCCTGACAGCTATGATTAAAACAGAGCATTAGTCATAAAGCAACCTTGCAAAAACTGTCATGGAAATTTACCAGTCAAGGCACAATTGCTGCTCATCACACTTGCCTTGATGATGATGATACACAGCTTAGAAGGAGAGGAAATGGTAAGAAAATCAGAGCTGATTGACATATTCTTTAATTAAATAAGTGCATAATAAAGGAGACTGAAATAGCTATGGAATTATTGATAAAACTTATATAAATGAGGTTGGGGAAGCTTTTGGTTTCTGTAAAAACAAATAAACTCCAAACCCATACAAACATATGCCTTACATTTAACATGCAGACCGTAGACAATTGACACTTTCCAAATACAGACTGCCAAGTGCACAAAGAGCAAAGTTTAGTCAAAGTTCATCTTAAGGTCATGCACCCAGTGGAATCATCAATCTGGACAACCTCTGAGTAACCCCCACATACTTCCAGACAAGGTCTGGGTTCTTTTGTGTCCTGATTAGACTATGCAACAGTTAATTTGTTTTAAATAGGAAATTAAACAGTCATGTGAAGTGTTATATGAGGGGTCATAAAGTGGTTCATGAGGTGCATTTATAAGGTCTATTTGGGATTCCTACACAAAACATTACTGTAGGGGAAAGAGAGAGTAGAATGTTGTCTTGGTAAAACATTTAAAAACTTTTCATGATGAAAAATAACCAAAGAAAAAGTCTTGAGACAAAAAATACTTTTATTCAAATTGCGGCCTCTTATATTAAAGGGTTCTGAGAAGGGATTCATTTCTTCAGATCCCATTCCTGCACAGATGATCTGACAGATCCTATGTACAATCTGTTAACAACATAGACAATTGTTTGCAATTACTTATTAGAGCAGGTTGAAAAACTGTAATTTGCTCCCCAGAAATTTTTCTCAAAAAATCTTTTTTGTAAAAATAAAATCCAGGGAAATTTTCTGACTAGCTCTATTAATTATTATTAATACTTAACACATATATTTTTGAAGTGCATTAACTAAGCAGCTAATCAGGGCCAGATTATGTCCATCTCTACCAAACTGGGACAAGGTAAAATGGGGTGGGTGTGGGGGTTAAGGCACAAATGCAGAACTTGAGCTCTTCACAATGCCAGACTCCATGGTTGCCATCCTGGCCTTATTGAACTCAGTGACAGTTTTGCCATTGATTTCAATGGGACCAGAATTTCCTGAGTCTTATGCTGCCCAAAATTGGAGGAGATTTACTCCACTTGCTATACCTGTCAATAGATCTGACTCCATGTGTAGGAAATGGAGGCTACTTGTCATGGGCTGAACTGCAGCTTGGCTCCACCTGCACAACAGAAGGCACGGTGCCTGCTTGAGGCCTTCATGAGCACAGCAGGAGTGGGTGTCTTTTGTGTAGAGTGTCTTTCAGAAAAATGGTGTCACAAAATAATTTACAGAATTAAATAATACCAGAAGGAGAGAAATGCAGATTTATAAAGTGCAAAATATATGCTCTCAGCTGAGATTTGAAATCAGACTGCAGCATTGATGAGACCTAGTGATACAGTAAAGGTTCCCCTGATGGCTCAAATTGCAGAGAAGAAGATTCTCAAACTAACCGTGTTGGGAGTTGAGTAAGGTTGTGTAAGAGGTCATTGCTGGATGAGTGGAAGGAAGAGAAAGAGAATAGAGCAGGACCATGTCAATGAGGCACTCAGGTACTATGGCAATGAGTGTGGTCTGAGAACCTGAATAGAATAGAGTGAGGTAGGCCAGAGAAAGTCCAAGATTTTAAAAACAAAGAGAAATTATTATTGGGGAAGGCTTTTTACAATTAGAGAATTAAACATTTTTGCTTCTACTCTGGAGCAATGGAATTTCCTAATCTTGCTGACAATACCAACCTTGTCTCTCTAGCACCATCAGAATTGATAATATTTTAATTATAACACAATTTCCTCTTTCTTTACTTCCTTGGGCAGTGAAGTTATTTGAATTATTCCTGAGAACAACTTTCTGAAGAACTGACTGGCCATTATGGTGTCTTATCATTCAAAAAGCATTTACTGGGTTAAAGCCAACTTTGGAGGAAAAAGGATAGAGTCAAATCCAGGCTGTTTCATTTCAGCAAGATGTGATTTACAACTGTTGAAATATTAACCCCTGAAAATCATAATTTATGAATGATATGATGAATGAAACAGCGACAAGGCTGTTTGGTGTGAGCAACAGCGTTACAAAATACTGATATATGCGAACACTGTGAGATAAAAGAAAACTAATAAAGAAAAATAAAGCACTACTGTAGAATACAAACCATTTGAATTTGTTTTAATATCAAATAACACTAAAGGGCCTCTTCATGGGCCTCTGCCTAAACCACAATTGCTGTTGAAGTCCAGGAGAGTTTAGCTTGAATAAGGGTATGTCTACACTACAAAATTAGGTCGGATTTATAGAAGCCGGTTTTATAGAAACCGGTTGTATGCAGCCGATTGTGTGTGTCCCCACATAAAATGCTCTAAGTGCATGAAGTCGGCGGACCGCGTTCACAGTACCGAGGCTAGCGTCGACTTCCGGCGCATTGCACTATGGTACCTATCCCACAGTTCCCGAAGTCTCCGGCACCCATTGGAATTATGGGTTGAGATCGCAATGCCCGAATGATGCAAAGCAGTGCCGCGGGGGGTTCTGGGTACATTGCTTCAGGCCCCTCCCCCGCCGTCACAGCAACGGCAGACAATAGATTCGCGCCTTTTTACCTGGGTTACCTGTGCACACAACATACCACGCCAAGCATTGAGCCCGCTCAGCTCAGCTCACCGTCACCATATGTCTTCCGGGTGCCGGCAAACGTGGGACTGCATTGCTAAACAGCAGCAGCAGCTTACTGCCTTTTGGCGGTAGACGGTGCAGCATGACTGGTAGCCTTCATCGGCGATCGGGATGCTGGTAGCTGTGGGGCTGGCAGCCGTAGGGCTGCATTGCACCAGCCCCTTGCCTTTTGGCAGTAGATGGTTTATTACGACTGGTAACCGTCCTCGTCGGACATGTTGCCTACCGATCCTTCCGGCTACTGTACAGCATATATTGCTACACAGCAGCAACCCCTTGCCTTTAACCATCCTCGTTGGACGATGATGGCTACCAGTCGTAGTATACTATTTTCTGCCAAGTATTGTCTGCTAAGCACCCAGAAAAGGCCGAGGGCGATCTGGGTGCTGGCAGACATGTGGCTGGCACACGTAGGGTTACATTGCTACCAAGCACCCAGACAATGCCGAGGGCTATCAGTCATGCTGCACTGTCGTCTTAAGATGTAAAAAATAGATTTATTCTGTATTCATTTGCTTCCCCCCTCCCTCCTGCTAAACCCAGGCTTTTGAGTTCAATCTTTGGGGGGCGCCATTCTGTGTGACAGTTGTTTGTGTTTCTCCCTGATGCAAAGCCACCTTTCTTGATTTTAATTCCCTGTACCTGTACGCCATGTCGTCACTCGCCCCTCCCTCTCTCCCTCCTTCCCTTCTTCCCCTGGTCCGTCAGATACTACTTTCGCGCCTTTTTTCAGACCAGACGCCATAGCCAGCACTGGGATCATGGAGCCCGCTCAGATCACCGCGGCAATTATGAGCACTATGAACACCACGCGCATTGTCCTGGAGTATATGCAGAGCCTCCTGGACATGCCAAAGCAAAACCAGGACCAGCTGAGGAGGAGGCGATTGCAGCGCGGCGACGATAGTGATGAGGAAATTGACATGGACCTCTCACAAGGCACAGGCCCGAGCAATGTTGAAATCATGGTGTTACTGGGGCAGGTTCATGCCGTGGACCGCCGATTCTGGGCCCGGGAAACAAGCACAGACTGGTGGGACCGCATCGTGTTGCAGGTCTGGGACGATGCCCAGTGGCTGCGAAACTTTCGCATGCGTAAGGGCACTTTCATGGAACTTTGTGACTTGCTTTCCCCTGCCCTGAAGCGCCAGAATACCAGGATGAGAGCAGCCCTCACAGTTGAGAAGCAAGTGGCGATAGCCCTGTGGAAGCTTGCAACGCCAGACAGCTACCGGTCAGTGGGGAATCAATTTGGAGTGGGCAAATCTACTGTGGGGGCTGCTGTGAACCAAGTTGCCAGGGCAATGAGAGACCTGGTGATATCAAGGGTAGTGACTCTGGGAAACGTGCAGACCATAGTGGATGGCTTTGCTGCAATGGGATTCCCAAACTGTGGTGGGGCGATAGACGGAACCCATATCCTTATCTTGGCACCGGCGCACCAAGCCACCGACTACATAAACCGCAAGGGGTACTTTTCAATGCTGCTGCAAGCCCTGGTGGATCACAAGGGACGTTTCACCGACATCAACGTGGGCTGGCCGGGAAGGGTACATGATGCTCGCGTCTTCAGGCAGTCTCTTCTATTTCGAAAGCTGGAGGAAGGGACTTTCTTCCCGGACCAGAAAATAACCATTGGGGATGTTGAAATGCCTATCGTTATCCTTGGGGACCCAGCCTACCCCTTAATGCCATGGCTCATGAAGCCGTACACAGGCAGCCTGGACAGTAGTCAGGACCTGTTCAACTACAGGCTGAGCAAGTGCCGAATGGTGGTGGAATGTGCATTTGGGCGTTTAAAAGCGCGCTGGCGCAGCTTACTGACTCGCTCAGACCTTAGCGAAAAGAATATCCCCATTGTTATTGCTGCTTGCTGTGCGCTCCACAATATCTGTGAAAGTAAGGGGGAGACATTTATGGCGGGGTGGGAGGTTGAGGCAAATCGCCTGGCCGCTGATTACGCGCAGCCAGACACCAGGGCGGTTAGAGGAGCACAGCAGGGTGCGGTGCGCATCAGAGAAGCGTTGAAAACCAGTTTTGTGACTGGCCAGGCTACGGAGTGAAACTTCTGTTTGTTTCTCCTTGGTGAACCCTCCGCCCCTCCCCCCCCCACCCGGTTAACTCTACTTCCCTGCAAACCAACCACCCCACCCTCCCCTACTACCCTCCCCCCTTCGAGCACCACTTGCAGAGGCAATAAAGTCATTGTTACTTCACATTCATGCATTCTTTATTAATTCAGCACACAACTAGGGGGATAATTGCAAAGGTAGGCCTGGATGGGTGGGGGAGGAGGGAAGGAAAAAGACACAGTGCACTTTAAAACTTTAAAATTTATTGCACTGGAAATCATCTAGGCTGGAGTGATTGGGTGGCCGGAGGCCCCCCCACCGTGTTCTTGGGCGTCTGGGTGAGGAGGCAATGGGACTTGGGGAGGAGGGCTGTTGGTTACAGAGGGGCTGTAGCGGCGGTCTCTGCTCCTGCTGCCTTTCCTGCAGCTCAACCATACGCAGGAGCATATCACTTTGATGCTGCAGCAGCCGGAGCATCGACTCTTGCTTTCTGAGTACAAGTTGACGCCACCTCTCCTCTTCAGCCCGCGTTTCAGCACGCAACTTCTCCTCTTGAGCACGCAACTTCTCCTCTTCAGCCCGCGATTCAGCATGCCACCTCTCCTCTCGCTCATATTGGGCTTTTTTAAAATCAGTCATTGACTGCCTCCACGCATTCTGCTGTGCTCTGTCAGCGTGGGAGGCAGTCTGTAGTTCAGTGAACATTTCGTCACGCGTCCTTCGCTTCCTTCTTCGAATATTCACTAGCCTCTGCGAAGGAGTAAGATTTGCAGCTGGTGGAGAAGGGAGAGGTGGTTAAAAAAGAACATTTTAGAGAACAATGGATACACTCTTTCACGTTATATTTTGCTGTTCACAACATCACACAGCACATGTGCTTTCGTTACAAGGTCGCATTTTTCCTCTTATATTGAGAGTCTCCTGGTTTGGTGTGAGAGATCACTCACGCAGTGCCAGGACACAGATTTCAGCTTGCAGGCAGCCATGGTAAGACATACAGTCTTTGGGCTTTTTTAACCTTCTTAACATGTGGGGATGGTTTCAAACAGTACTGCTCTCATTTCCCATACCAAGCACCCGTTTGGTTGGCCATTTAAAATGGGTTTGCAATGTAAAAGGAGGGGCTGCGATTTCAGGTTTAACATGCAGCACAAACCCAACTAACTCCCCTCCCCCACACACCCAATTCTCTGGGATGGTCACTTCACCCCTCCCCGCCACCGCGTGGATAACAGCGGGGAATATTTCTGTTCAGCAGAGCAGGAAGGGGCACCTCTGAATGTCCCCTTAATAAAATCGCCCCATTTCAACCAGGTGACCGTGAATGATATCACTCTCCTGAGGATAACAAAGAGCGATAAGGAATGGATGTTGTCTGCATGCCAGCAAACACCGGGACCATACGCTGCCATGCTTTGTTATGCAATGATTCCAGACTACGTGCTACTGGCCTGGCGTGGTAAAGTGTCCTACTATGGCGGACGGGATAAGGCAGCCCTCCCCAGAAACCTTTTGCAAAGGCTTTGGGAGTACATGAAGGAGAGCTTTCTGGAGATGTCCCTGGAGGATTTCCGCTCCATCCCCATACACGTTAACAGACTTTTCCAGTAGCTGTACTGGCCGCGATTGCCAGGGCAAATTAATCATTAATCATTAAACACGCTTGTTTTTAAACCATGTGTAATATTTACAAAGGTACACTCACCAGAGGTCCCCTGTGTGCCCTCAGGGTCTTGGGTGAGTTCGGGGGTTACTGGTTCCAGGTCCAGGGTGACAAACATATCCTGGCTGTTGGGGTAACTGGTTTCTCCGCTTCCTTGCTGCTGTGAGCTATCTATGTTCTCTCCATCCTCATCTTCCTCGTCCGCCGAACCCGCTTCCCTGTTTCCAGCGAGGGACTGATAGCACACGCTTGGGCTAGTGGTGGCTGCACCCCCTAGAATGGCATGCAGCTCCTCGTAGTAGCAGCATGTTTGCGGCTCAGCCCCGGACCTTCCGTTTGCGTCTCTGGCTTTGTGGTAGGCTTGCCTTAGCTCCTTAATTTTCACGCGGCACTGCTGTGTGTCCCTGTTATGGCCTCTGTCCTTCATGGCCTTGGAGATCTTTTCTAATGTTTTGCCGTTTCTTTTACTGCTTCGGAGTTCGGCGAGCACTGCTTCATCTCCCCAGATGGCGATCAGATCCCGTACCTCCCGTTCCGTCCAGGCTGGAGCTCTTCTGCGATCCTGGGACTGGGACTGGGACTCCATCATGGTTACCTGTGCTGATGGGCTCTGCATGGTCACCTATGCTCTCCACGCTGAGCAAACAGGAAATGAAATTCAAACGTTCGCGGGGCTTTTCCTGTCTACCTGGCCAGTGCATCTGAGATGAGAGTGCTGTCCAGAGCGGTCACAATGAAGCACTGTGGGATAGCTCCCGGAGGCCAATAATGTCGAATTCCGTCCACACTACCCCAATTCCGACCCCCTAAGGCCGATTTTATCGCTAATCCCCTTGTCGAGGTGGTGTTAAGAAACCGGTTTAAAGGGCCCTTTAAGTCGAAAGAAAGGGCTTCGTAGTGTAAACGTGTCCAGGCTTAAGTCGATTTAACGCGGCTAAAGTCGACCTAAACTCGTAGTGTAGACCAGGCCTAACACAGTGGGATTGGGCTAGAGCTAAAATGGAACTAAAATAAGGCAAATGCTAATAATAAGTGATGGGTGAACTTCCAAAGGTTTGGAGATTTGATTCAGATTGGCATCCAAAAGTTTGCAGGCTTATTTGATGAGTATTTGGAACCTCTTTCACATAGAAATCAGGCTTTTCGGTGAGATTTCTGTTAAGTATTGGTTGCCAGTTAGAAATGCTCCATGTACAGCCTTTTAAATTTTGATACTCTACTTCTTGTAGAAGCAGGAATTGGGACGTGCAGAAGCAAAACTGAAAGCAAAGTGAGCTAAATGGCTTCAAAGACTTTTTAAAAGAGTTTGGCTGAGCTTTAGAGTGAACAATCATATAGCTTTCCATTTTATCCAAATCAGTTCCTGCATCACTATGAAAGATAATATAAAGTTAGCAAAAATATTTATAATTTAAAGCATAATAACAGTAATGATGACATCAACAACATCATTTGGAGCTGTAATAAAATCTATATAGAAGAATGTTCTTGAAATAGCTGAAGAAAATGGAACGGAGTTTTCTAATAATAATAAATAATATATACTTCTATACTGCCTCATAAAAAGATGATCTCAAAATATTTTATACCTAATATGCTTCATAATACCCTTGTGATACTGTATGCAAGAAATATATCCTATTATGTTCAGTTCAAGTTTTATACTATGCTCATCAACATGGTATCTGATTCCATCTTCATGGTTGGTTCCACCATTAAAATGCTGCCACTTCTGGGGTGAAGCACAGCAGCTTATGAAAAATGCCTAGCAACATGCACAATAATTTTAAGACACAAAGTGAAGAATAAATTAATCAATTAAAGCTCCAGGGGGAACTTAGCCATGTAGAATTACCTGAATTGCAATTTCTGCAGAACACTGGGGTTAACATCCCTTCTCATATGAAAAATGCTCTGGGATTTTCAATGACCACAAGTGATAAGTGTGCTATGGCTAGATATGAAACTGCCTTTTGTTTTCTCTGTGCGCGTTGCCCTTTAAAATGACTAAGAACTCACCTTAGAGGTTGGTAGGGTAGGAAATATGGATGTGCTTTAAAAAGTGAACATGAACACATTTTAACTACATGATTTTAAACAGTCATGTCAAGTTTTAAAATGTGTTGATTGGTTGGGGTACACCCAGGAACTTTATAGTCATGTAACATAATGATATCTGCTAAAAAACAATATTTTATCCAGACAATGAAAGTAATGACCCAAAATATTGTGGTCTTTTGGGATTTTAGGACTATCACAGTTGTATACCTTTTTCTTTTCTCTCACTCATTAATGGTCATAAGCATACCAAGCACCCAAAATTATTAGAGCAGGTCAGATGGTAAACACATACACAAACCTGATTCAATAAAATTTGTAAAGATAAAAGGGCTGAGTTCCAATCCCTGTGATTTATGGGTATTATTATTTGTTGTACATGTATACTTGGAATACAACAGTGTTTTCGTGAACATGTTTGGGAATCCTGAATATTTAATGATTTTTCACACGAAATGTGTATTCATGAGAAAATCTGTACTAAAAGTGCGTTATCTATTGTTCTGTTTAAAAAGTATCAGTCATCCAATTATATAACATATCGTGTGACTGAGGTGGCAAATCACTCAACAAAAATGACTGCCAAATAGTCAAGTATCAGAGGGGTAGCCGTGTTAGTCTGGATCTGTAAAAAGCGACAAAGAGTCCTGTGGCACCTTATAGACTAGCATGCGTCTGACGAAGTGGGTATTCACCCATGAAAGCTTATGCTCCAATACATCTGTTAATCTATAAGATGCCACAGGACTCTTTGCCAAATAGTCAACAGCAACAGGTTCCAAAGAAACCATGTATTGAACACTATGCTTCAAAACTATTCAGTGAATAGTTACAAATACTGCATGTATTAATGGAAGTTAGACTTGGTTCACAAATGATTTGGTAACCGAAAAAGAAGCTAAATTCTAGAGCAAGATTATGATTTGCTTTACTCTCCCTTATGCTGAGTGTGTGTGTGTGTGTGTGTGTTGGTGGGGGTGGAAGGAGCAGCCTTCATCGGTCAGCTGTTCCTCCTCCTGTGCAGGTGTGAGTAGACAGGAATTGTGGGCAGGGAGGGGTGGTGTCTTGGACTCTTCCATGTTCCACACGTAAATCGGTGCAGCTGAACCAGTGCAGCTGTGGAGGGAGCAGTAACCTGCACCATGTAAAAGACTGGCACAGATTAACCAGGGGCTGAATTATGACTCATTGTGTCACCAGGCCAGATTCTCTCCAGGGCTACAGTTCAGCCAGAATTTCCATGTCATAGGAGTGTGTCTGGGCCAACGGGGTTGGCAGGAAGCAGGGGTAGTAGAGCTCTGTCACACCTTCCTTCCATTGGCATAGTCTATTAAGGCTCCAAGACAACGGCAGAACATAAAGCTGCCCAGCAGCAACTTTAAGCATTGTTGAGGTTAGGGAGCCATCAGGTAGCTGTAACTGGCCACCTGATAGTCCCTTATTCCTTGAGCCAAGATCAGCTTTAGCACAGAAGAGCATCAAACCCATTACTTAGTGCCTGGTCTGCTCCTGTGGCTGCACAACTGCACACTATCCCTTCCTTAAAAAGCAACAGAGTCCTGTGGCACCTTTAAGACTAACAGACGTATTGGAGCATAAGCTTTCGTGGGTGAATACCCACTTCGTCAGACGCATGTGATACTATCCCTTCCTTGGGGCAAACTATAGTCCTACAATCTAGCCCATAATGAATGTTTTTCTAAAGAAAATTGCTCAACCCACTATAAATAACACACACACACACACACACGCACAAATAAAAAATATATTCTTTTAAAAACTATTGTTTTGATACCCACATGATATAACCCAAAGCAGCAGACCTTGTACATTAATTAAACATTACACTATATTATTGCTTACTGTTAACTTCCTCTGCAGTGATATGTAAGTCGTTCCAGAGTCTGCAGTAGAAATAAAAGCATCTGCAGGGAATTCCCAAGGTTATAATTTCACTGAGGATTCCTCTGATGTCATAAACCAAAAGAACTCAATTGAGCTGTTTAGTCAGAGGAACCCCCAGATGAAAATTACAACCTTGTAATGCACAGCAGGCAATATTTTATACATTAACAGCCTTAAGTGGGCCATCTGTGACGATTATACCTTCTCTAAAGACTCAGGGTTCCAGTAAAATGGTTTTCATACCTACAAAATTAGTAGTTTTTTCATCTATTTTTGCCATTCTCTCTTTGAAGAAGGAGATGTCACTCTTTATTCAGCCAACAAGAAGGCATAAGTGATACCCAGTTTAAATTTGATCATAAAAGAAGAGATAGAAAGTTTGAATACTGTAGCTTTTAATGTGGCTTGGATAAAATTTCAAAGAGCTGTCACATAGTCACATTATCCTTTGCTGACATCAGTGTTGTAAGACATATCAGAAAATAATCTCATAATTCTGAAAGATAAACCAACATTGACCTTACATTTAGCATATAGAGAGGTCATCAAGCTGTTGTATACTGTTCATATCAGATTTATCTTTTGGATCTTCAGCCTAGAATGCAGAATGTGGGCTAGTGAAAATGTTGCATTTGACAAAAATCAATTTGGCAAAATCTTATTATAAGAGTAAGAGCAGCCTCGCGCTGCTACATTTGCTTCTAGTCTGTGTAATACAGAACCAGAAAGTTATGGTAAAACAGAGTTAAGATTAGTTAAATAACACACTTTAAATGTATTGAAGTTATTATTTCTTTTCTATAAGTTTTTTATTTCGTGAGTATAATCCCACATTGTGTCATAGAGCCTAGTATATATTTAACGTACAACTATTACACCTGGCTGTACAAATATAAATGCTTATGTAAAGAGCTGCTGATGCTTTACATCTTCAATTGGTTTGTCCTCTACTATGTGTTATACTCTTTGCTTATGCCCTGTCCTTTGTTTTTGCATGTGGTAGCATGTTGTCTAATTGGCCACCATTCCAGTATAAATTAATTGCAGAGGGATTTGTTGGTTCACTATGGGCCTTTGGCTTTAATGGGATTTGGATTGGACCCTGTGACATTGTGCTTCATCATTATTGATGATTATTTTGTGATTTTCTGTCCCAAGAAAGAGGCTCAATTGCAGATTCTACTGCAGATTTCGTGTGTGATTTTTGGACAAATCACTTAAACTCCCTGTGCTTCAGAGTCCCAGCTATAAAATGGGGATACCAATGCTTACCTATCACACACACAGGCTGAGAAGATAAATCCATGAATGTCTATGAGGTCTCAGATACTACAGTGACAGCAGCTATATCAGAACCTAGATAGATAGTTAAGAAGTTAATTTCTTTGATTATTATAAAGAATTAAAAATATGGATTTATCAATTAGGCTCTTCCCAGACAAATCCATGGACCTTTTCCATGTAGATCAGAAAAGGAAAGAGGGCAGTAGCACCATAAATATTTTTTTCCCCAAAATGATTGTGATTTTCTCAGATTTTTAAATAATCTTTTCACCAAAATCTTTCTTAGAACCTGAATACTTTGGTTGAAGCATTGCCTATTTTGTAAGTATTGGACATCATATATACATTTTTCAAGATGTCATTTTCAGGTCCGTAAAGTAAAGATATTTTTTAAATTTAACTTCAGTTTTCTTGCTTTCTTACTTAGAATGCCTCATATTTGTCTCTCCATACCATAACCCTCATCATGTTATCTCGGCATCAGTGATTGAACTGCCACACTCCTTTATTGAGATGTTATCACAGCAAGACTTTTTCATCTTCATTTTTTAGCATTGCTATTCAATACTGGCAATGGAGAGTATTTTTAGTGGTGGAGATAGGAATTTGATTTTGACCTTTCCCAGGTAGAAATACATGGATGAACTCTAGAGGAGAAAAATGCATTTTTTTCCACACAATGCCTATGGAACTCCTTGCCAGAGGATGTTGTGAAGGCCAAGGTAATAACAGGGTTCAAAAAAGAACTAAATAAAATCATGGAGGATAGGTCCATCAATGGTTATTAGCCAGGATGGGCAGGGTTTGTGTCCCTAGCCTCTGTTTGCCAGAAGCTGGGAATGGGCGACAGGGAATGGATCACTTGATGATTACCTGCTCTGTTCATTCCCTCTGGGGCACCTGGCATTGGCCACTGTTGGAAGACAGGATACTGGGCTAGATGGACCTTTGGTGTGACCCAGTATGGCCGTTCTTATTTTCTTAAGTTCTATAAGTCATATAGTCAGGAAGACTGTGGTTGGCATTGGCTGCAAAACAATCATAGAATCATAGGGTTAGAAGAGACTGCAAGGGTCATCTAGTCTAACCCAAGGTGCAGGATTTGTTGTGACTAAACATCCAAGAGTGATGACTATCCAGCCTCCTTTTGAAAACCTCCAGTGAAAGAGCTTCCACAGTCTCCCGAGGCATCTGTTCCATTGTCCTACTGTTCTTACAGTTAGGAAGGTTTTCCTGAGATTTAATCTAAATCTGCTATGCTGTAGTTTGAACCCATTGCCTCTTGTCCTGTCCTCTGTGGCAAGAGAGCAAACAACTTTTCTCCATCTTTTTTTATGGTAGCCTTTCAAGTATTTGAAGATCCCTATAATGTCCCCCCCTTAATCTCCTATTTTCTAAACAAAACATACCCAGTTCCTTCAGTCTTGCTCATATGGTTCGCATTCCATCTCTTTGATTATCTTTGTTGCTCACCTCTGGATCTTTTCCAGTTTATCTACATCCTTTTTATACATTGGTGACCAAAATTGGACACAATACTTCATCTGAGACCTAACCAGCGCCGAGTAAAGCAGTACTATCACCTCCCGTGACTTGCATACTATGCCTTTGTTAATGCAACCTAAATTGCACTTGCATTTTTTGCAACAGCAGCATATTGCTAACTCATGCTGAGGTTGTGATCCACCACAGCTCCCAGATCCTTCTCAGCAATGCTGCTGCCAAGCCCATTATCCCCCATTCTGTATTTGTGTATTTGATTTTTCTTCCCTAAGTATAGCACCTTACATTCTTTGTTTAATTTTATTTTGTTGTCTATAGCCCAGTTCTCCAATTTATCAAGATTCCTCTGAATCTTAGTTCTATCCTCCAAAGTGTTGGCCACACCTCCAGCTTTGTGTCATCTGCGGATTTGATCAGTACACTCTCTATTCCTACATCTAGTCCATTAATAAAGAAGTTAAACAACACTGGACCCAGAACAGATCCCTGTGGAACCCCACTCAAGACCTCCCTCCAATCTGACCTCATTCCATTAATAGTTACTCTGTGTTTGCAATTTAACCAATTATATATCCACTCAATGGTAGTTCTGCCAAGCCCGCATTTCTCCAGATTACTTATGATAATGGCATGTGGGACTGTGTCAAAAGGCTTGCTGAATTCCAGGTATATTATGTCCACACCATTTCCCCTATCGACCACACCAGTTACCTTGTCAAAGGAGGAAATCAAGCTTGTTTGGCATGATTTGTTCTTGGTAAATCCATGCAGGCTGCTAGTTATCACCCCATCCTTCAGGTATTCACAAATCAAATGTTTTGTATATTGCGCGACTAGCTGCCCAGATATAGAAGTCAGACTCACTGGTCTATAGTTTCCCATCTCCTCCTTTTCCCCCCTTTTTAAAAATGCTACCATGGTAGCCCTTCTCCAGTCTTCTGCCTTTCCTGTCCATGAGTTTGCAAATATTATCGACAGTGGCTCTGTGATTTCTTCAGATAATTCCTTCAGTAACCTCAGGTGAATAGCATCAGGTCCCACTGATCTGAATTCATTCAAATTGATCAGAAGATCTCTGACATGTTCTTTACTTATCCCGATCTGCATCCCTTCCCCTTTGTGTGTGGTAACTTCCCTAGTCATCCGATCACATGTTATCTTTTGTGAGAAGATGAAGCAAAGTAGGCATTGAGCAGCTCTGCCTTCCTATCATCTTCCATTAGCAGCTCAACTTCCCCATTGAGCAGTGGACCCCCCACCATTCTTGATCTTTCTTTTTTGTCTTTCATATTTAAAGAACCCCTTCCTGTTCTCTCTAACATTCCTTGCCAGCTGTAACTCATACTTTGCCTTGGCTTTCCTGATTTTGTCCCTACACACTCATGCTATTCCCATGTATACTTCCTTGGTAACATGCCCCTCCTTCCATTTCCTGTATGGAATACAGGAGTTCAATACCTCTGTTGAACTCTTCATGCACAGGAATATCTAAAACTATAGTAACTTCTACTCTCAAAGCATACAAGAGTTACACATCTTTAGGCAAAGCAACAGAAACATACACACTCTCCCCCATGAGTCTATGTTCACCCTATCTTGTGAGTTGTTAGGCCCAGTCTGTGAATGAGGCCAACTATATGGTACAGTGGATAAGTGGCTTCAATCATGGCTCTGAATATTATGTAAATTGTTGCAATTTTCAATATATCCTATGCATGGCCTATTAATTTCTACAGTCATTACTATTATTATTAATGTGTATTAGTGGGGTTCTAGTCATAGACCAGAACCCCATTGTGCTAGATGCTATATAAACACAGAACAAAAAGATCTTCCCTGCCACAAAGAGTTTACCATCTAAAGGCTTGTGTAGAAGAACAGTTAGTACCCGGCAAGCTGGAGTTTAAATCAACAGCGCTCTAGTGTGCTGAGCACTAAATGTCTGTGTGGATCCCGCTGCTGTGCACTAGAAGTTCCTTCGTGAGCACTGATCTACTCTGCTTTGGAGCAGTAGGCCAATGTGCATTAGAGAGTTTTAGAGTAGTGTAGGTCTACACCGGCAGTCAGTGTGTGGCATGCTAGCATGCTGTAGATGTATACCCCAGCTTACCATGTCTAACTATTCATCTAGACAAGGCCAAAGTATTCCATGGCAAAGGTCACTGGTCCAGTTATTTTCATTTCTGGATAGAAATAATAACAGCACACTTCCATGATTTTCTTCACTCGTTGCATAAGGTATTCCAGACTGGAAAAAGATAGTTTATTATGCTGAATCTCTCCTTGGTATGATTTATAGAAAATGGTTTCACAAAACTTGAATGTGTTTTGCAAAGTTGTAAAACATTTCTAAAAGTTTGTGAAGCTCACAAGACTTCACATTTCATGCAGGCCTTCATTGGCCTGAAACCTTTAAGGTTTTTTTTTTTTAAATGTTGTAAAAGTATTTCTCTTTTGGTTCCTCTAATTCTCTAAGGAACAGAGCATTACAGAAAATAAGCATGCAGGAGGGTTCAGAATAGTAAGAAATTGTGTGCAATCTGTCATGTTATTTATTTTTTTCTTTTTAAGAGCATGCAATAAGCACCATTGCTCAATACTGTGAAGTGCTGAGCACCTGCTGGAGTTGCTGAGTGCACTTGACATCCATTTTCTTTAACAGGAGCTGACAAAGCCGAGTATCTTCAACTAGGATGTTTAGCACTTTCTAGGATCCATCCCCCAATATAGATAATGCACAACACAGGGAAGTGAATACAAGGTGAATAAAGCTATGTAAACATCTCAGGGTTCTTCTGTTGGTATCATTAATTAGCACAGATAAGGCAAGAAATCAAGAATTTACATTGAAATATTTGTTTTAAACAGCAGGGGAAAAAAGGCTAATTCTATGGAACTAGGAAATGGACCCAATTTCTGAAAAAGGACAAATCAAAACTACTTAGTAAACAATTGCAGATAATATAGAGAGATTAGAATCCTTAAAAAAAACGAAAAGAAAAAAATTCCCACTAAAAACGACTGGGTGACTACTATGAGTCCAGTTTAACCCCTCTATTCTAGGAGTCTAAAAAATATCACAAGCTTCACTTTTGTGGTTATCTTGCACCTGGTCACTTTGGACTCTGCACTGTCATTTTTGACTATTTAGCACTTAGAAGCAGTGCTTAAATAATCAAAAGATATATTAATAAGGGTAATAGTAAAAATGTTGCCTCAAAGCCTTCTTTGGAATTTCCAGACAATGAAAACATCTCCTCTTTGTCAACTATGAAAAAGTATTGTTCTGAAAGATCAAGAGTCAGTTTTGCATTGCTTTAATGAAAACTGAATGAAGCAAAATTAGCATAAAGCCAAGTGCAAACCAATTTAAGAATGTCCACATGGGGGATTGCATCGATTTAATTTAACTGATTTAAAACTAATTCTGTGTATAGATAAGGCCATCTATGTTTTCTTTCCCTCCCCCCTCCCTCTTTCTTTGTAGACTGAAACTTAAGCACTCATTCTAACTTGGAATTTGGTAACACTAAATTAAAAACTTTTTTGGCTTATGTAGCAATGCATGGTTATTTTAACTGTTATTATAAATTATGTACTTCTAAATATATATTCCAAATCAAAACTTTTTTTATCTAAATCCCACAAATAGTGAGTTGCAATTGAATCCAGACCCAAACTATCCCTGGTTTAGTTTTGCAGAATCAAAACCACATCAATATAGTCTTATTAAAGCAGAACACAGTTTCCTGAGTCCATATCTCTATATTTTAGAATAGGATACACATATCAAGCAAGTGCTAGAATTTTTTTTTTAAAGTATACATAAGCATAATCTTATTTTTTTATTACTGAATTAGTAGATTTTGAAAGATGGTTAAAGAACAAAATTGAGATACCTTAGTTTTATCCCTATTCCAGCAGCATCTTTGTGTGATGTTGGACAGGTCACTTTATATCTCAGCTGTATTTTTCTACTCTGTAAAATGGGGATAATAGTAATTACTTACCTTGCTCAGAAGCTGTTAGGTTTAATTTGGTGAGACTTATAAATAAAGAGCTTTGAGAATGTTGAATCCTACAGAAATGCAAAGTATTATTTGCATTTTTAAAGCACTTAACATATGTACAGTCCTCTACAAATAAAAAAAAATTATTGGTGCATTTCTCTCTGATTAAATTCCTGTGTATATATATATATATATGCAAATTAGGCCTGACTTTGGTTTCCTAGTAAGTCACCCACGTGGCCATCACTTCTACGAAGGTTATCTGTTACTCTGGTAAGAAGTATTTTATATTTGTAAGCATGAAAATCTTTGAGTCCATGTCCATGACATCTCTAATATGCACTCTTACATAGCCACTAGGAAAGATTTTCTCCACTTCTTCACTGAGGTCTGTAGAGCTCTGAAGGGTGTGGGGTGGGGAAGATGCACTCCCAGGAGGAACATGCTGTCTTTCCACTACAGATGTCCCATGGATCAATGCATCTCTTAGAAACCCTCCCCAGGCTCCCACCCACCTCAGTGACATCTTCAATCAGTTTTACAGCCATCTTGGCTACCTGGAGGAGGGAAGCTGTGTGTGCATGTGCATCCTGCTTTACTTCTACCCTTCCCTCTCCCTCCAGATACTTTCTACTAGTGGAGGTTTTGTTCAAGGAACTATGACAGCAAAAAATAAATAAAAATGAATATGTTCCCATGGGCATATGCAAACCCCATTGTCAGTATTATAAATCTTTTTTTTTTCTTCTTGAAATCAGAGTTTTGGTGGAAAAATAATATTTTATTAAGAGAATGAAAAGCAACAGGGATTCCTAAAATGTATGTTGGAATTTGACTCCCCTCCTTAAATGTGAAGAGTACAGATGCTGACAACAAAGTGACTGACTATGGAAAGGACCCCAACCTGTGACACATGATGAAGATAAAGCGTAACTACAGCAGATCCTGACCTTCTGTAAACACAATCAACTTGTCAGGTCTAATGGTTTAATCATGTTCATAGCACAGAACTACAGTCTCCTATAGCACTGGCTTCTGAGGACTGGCAATCGCGGGGGAGAGGGAGAAAAAAGCTACTGTTTAAGATAAAGAAATATGTACAGTACTCTTACTAGTACACACCCAAAGAGATATAGATATAAATACACATACAGAGAGAGAGAGAGAAACATTTCAACATACATAGCTGAAATATTTTAAGAATACTGTGTACTTTACATAGTACACACACACTTTATACTTGATCCTTACCCATGTGAGTAACTTGTCTTAGCCTATTATCTTAATACTAATCTAAGTTTCCTTATTCAGAAGTACATAAAAATAAATAGTCATGAATAGGAATCACTATGTGCTATGCTGGGGAAAACCCAAAACAAACAATGACCCATTGTACAAAATTATTTTAGAAAAATCCAGGTCATATGTACTTAGACACATTTTATTTGAATATTTAACATGGATACACATCTGTAACACTGTATCACATTGAAATGTACATTAATTCCAAATTATACCTTATATTACAATATGCAATTCTTTACTTCATTTTTCACCACTTTTTTTTTAAAAAAGAAACCATTTGCATTATTTAATTATACCATATGTGATCTTTTACTTAATTATTTGCATTAAAAAGTTACTTAGTGGGCCTTAATTCATAATAATAATGATGCGGACAATTCATTTATTCAATTAAAAATTATACACTTGATGCATTTACTCATTTTAAAAATGTAGACATTTTAAAATTGTTTTTTTTTAAATTAAAAAGTCATCAACCATGGTTTGACGGACCATTTTCTGCCCCATTGCAAATGTTTTCTTGATTAATTGTAGGATGCAATCAATGTCCCATAAGTCAAAGTGCAATGTGTTTTGCTCAGCAAAATTGCAGGCAGACTGAACTCCCTGTCAGGTCTCCTTTATAGTAACCAAAATGAGAAGTTCTGAGTCATCTGTCTCCATAGTTCCATTTTGTTGGCTCATTTTCATTACAAGATGGTTATAAGAGTTCTTTACCAGACAAAATAATTATTCCCAACCTATTCTGCAGCATATTCTTCAGCAATATCAAGAATGCCAAGTATGTTTTTGGTACAGGACTGTTTGGGAGTCAGAAATGTGTATATTATGTGCTCTTATACACATAGGTTTATACCCTAAATTGATTGGGTGAAGTTGTTGAATCTATAACACAGACTTCTTTTCTCCAAAATGTTAATTTGGTCATTGAAGTTAATTGGTGTTAACAAAACCAAACAGAAAACAAAGGGTATTAAATAATTGGATTAGAAATCCCTCCACCTTTCAGCTGCTCAGTGTTAATTCCTTTGACTCTTGTTTTATGATATCATCATTTTACAAGTTCTCCAGTCACCATAGGGTCTTCATGGGCAGAAAAGACCCAAATTTCTATGGTATTTTTGAAAACAACTCATAAAAACCTTTTGACCTTTCCCCCACCAATATTCAAACCTCCTTTATGCATCAGTAAGAAGCAAAAAAGGGCAAAGGTCCAATATATTTTTCATTTGCAGATCACCTTTAAGTGACCATTCAATGGATCAACCAAAATGGATGTGTAAGAGAAGGCGGTCTTCTTTCCCTGTCAAATGCATGAAGATGGCAAAAAATGCAAGTTTATATTTCTAATGGGATGCATTGCACTGGAAAGAGAAAAGGCAATAAAATTGCCTAACATTTTAAGATATGCATAGAGCAATCTAACTCCTGGTCCTAAAAAAATAAAAGCAATCATTCACACTTTTCTGTTACACTGGATGTATGGGGCTTAACAGAGCTTGTTGTTTTGAGAAAAATGTTGAAACCAATAGTTTGTATGATTGATATGCTATACTGAATGTAATTAAGGACCAAGTCAAAACTGTGTAATGGGCTCAGAATTTGGCCCCATGATTTTTTTTTTTAATTCAACCTTTTCTTTGATTTTTATAAATTTTGTCATTATTTGTCCTAAGTTTGCCCAACTATGACGGATAGTTTAGGGGAAAATTAGATATAAATTATATGTATTTCATTTTTCTTAAGCATATATGTTTATGTTCACACACACATACACTTCTATTATTAGTATTTCACAGTATGCCTAGCATGGTCCCCAAATGCTCACAATCTAAAAGATTAACAGCACTAGAAGGGTGAAGGAGAGAAAGAGAGATGTAATCAAAATATGTACAAATTTTATATGTAGTATGCTACAGTGGGTGTACTTAGGAAGTCCATCTCAGTTTTAGACATGGTAAAAGTACCTCTTTCTACTTCACAGTTTCACACATGATCATGAACCTGTCCACTTAAGTTATGCAGATAGACACACGTGTGTACTTACAATCGCTCATATACTCAGAGAGACACAAATTTTCAAATACTAAACAAACAAACTTGTTTTAATCTATTTAATTCCCAGACACCAAAACTCAATTAGTAATCAGTTTAGATAACTTTGGTTGTCTGTTTTCTCTGATGTAATGACTAGACTGAGGCAATGACAATACTTCTTTATGCTATTCAAAGTGTGTATTAGAATTCAGAAGGAGCTAGATTCAAAACCTGGCCCCCAGACTGAATGCAGAGATGATGCATTAGTCTACAGCAATTCTCTCCCGCCATTCCCTAAGCATTCACCTCACTAGTAACTGATATAATTTTTTGTCATGAAATTAGGCTGTTACTTGACTCTAACACAGGACAACACTGTTTTGTTGTATTTTTAAAGCAGGCGATGATTACAGGGCTGAACTCTGGGAGTGCGAACATACTGGAAAATAAATAGTTAAATGCAAGTTAAAAAAAATCCTACCCCATCTGTCAAATTGTGTGTATGACATCATCAGATATTCTGCACTTGTTTGCAGCTATTCAGGCCAACCCGCCCTGCAGTCTAAGCTTTGTGTTCAAGCTCTTTTTACAGGGTCAGCGGGCTGGAAAATTACCACATGCTGTCACAGTTAGCTCAGCCAGGTCTTGTTATCATTGTTTCCAAGGAATCCATTCATTTCATTATTTTACATATTGGGCAGACGTCCTGCCACTGAGGCTTGGGCTGCTCTAACTTGAAGGGCCAAACGTTAATGGGCCTCTATTGTTGGCAGACTAGCAGTGCAATACGTGGGAAAAAATACCCAGACAGCTCCCTGACACTAGTTTAGGACCTCTAGACTTAGGGGGTAGCCCATGAAGAGCTTTTATGTAAACAAGACTTCAATAAACAAAGAATAGCTTCTGTGTCAATATTCATAACCCATATTTTTTCTTTCTTAAAAAAAAAAGCAGCATAACTCTTCAAATAGAAAGCAGCAAGAAAGTAGTGTGTATGGTCAATGCTTTATGCAGAGCTAGAGAGCAAGAAGCCATATAAATGATACTGATTTATAAGGGATATTACCGAGATCCTAGGTAGAACAAAACAGTCTTATTTTGAATTTGCTGTGCTGTCTTTGTGGTTGATAATGAAGCATGTGATTGTGTAAATTTAAAGCCTGTGATTTGTGTACACCAGGCCCTATGTGGCAAAACCAAGGCAGGGTACATCACTTCATTCTAAGTGTTCAGAGCATGGAATTTTAAATAAATTGATCAAGTGAATTAAAAATAAAAAGTATTGTCATTTTCTGACATTGATTTCTTCTTAATATACCGGGCCTATTCTGCTCTCACTTACATCCCATGCAACCCGTTTTGACTTTTCTGAGGGGCCAGGGAGTGGTTCTGATCTCAGATAGCTCTTAAGTTGGTGTAACAGCATTGACTTCAGAACAGTTACTCTGGATTTACACTCGTGTAAGTGATAGAGAAATCAAAAGCTCACGGGGTCTGAGCAGAATTTGGCCTAGTAGTTACATATTCTGAAATTCCAGGAATCCTACTACAGAGAAGCTCAGATGCTCTAATTTGAATGATGGAGTAAAGTGAGTAGGATTATAAATGTCTCATGGAAGCATGTTGCAAAATCCTTCACTCTAAGATGGAAACACTTTAAAAAATGCATAAAAATTAATTCAAAATGAGAGAGTCTCTCCAAATGCCTGAGGCTTAATTGTCACATCTGAATAAACTCTACGCAGATTGGCACTCAAGAAGGAAAGGGGCTGGACTTGGCATCTGCTGCCCAAAATCTTTATTTCAGGTATTGAGTATTTTACTCCCATTGTTTTCTTTGCAGTTGGACAACAAAGGTCTTGATAACATGACCTGGCTGTTCTAACTGTGACAGCATGTGGTAATTAGCTGAGTCCACTGGCATTTTAAAAACCTAAACACAAGTCTCAGCTTTTTAAACTTGCACATGATTAGCCCAGCTGTTATTCCAGTTAATTTGTTTTACTGATCCTGCAAAGCACTCCAAAGGGCCCTACAAAAGTTAGCAGTATCATATATCTTGTTTTCTAAAAATGTTTTCAGAATATTGGAACATGAAAAGAACACATAGGTTTCTCTAAATCCCAGTCTAAAATATATTTCAGGTACTAGTAAATTGTGTTATAATATTTGTAGTATCCAAAAGTCAGGCTAGGCAGTTCATGAAATATATTCTAATTTCAACTAAGATTATTTCTGTCTGGCAGCTAATTTTAAATAGCTCCCTTCTTCAGATAACATTAAGAGCCAATTGAGATAAATTTAGTTTTCTACAAAAGTAAAGTGTGTCAGGGCTAGATTTCCTAAGCCAAACCCTCCAAGCAATCATCATAATCATTTTGTAAACGATAGATAATGTCATCTCGGAGAAAAAAGATTTCTTCAGTCTATGAAATGTTACATTAAGATAAACATTAGAATTTAGCATACCTAATTTGAACAGAATCTTTTTAAAAAAATCTTTCAGGGATTTAAAATAAGCATCTTTTAAAAAAGACATCTAAATAACACCTTTAAAAATCAATTATTTTATGCATTTTAAAATGTGTTAATCCCAGCAGACAAACCATCCTGCAGAGGAAGGTGATGCCCCACCCCTCCACATCCCTGCTAATCTGATGGTTTTCAAGCCTTTTTCCCCCTCTCTCTCAGTATATATGTGTCTATTTTTGCCAGTGTTCATTAGGGAAGTAGGGCCTGGGAGAAGTAACTAATGAACGCAGTTCCCAGCTCCCATTAACAGGAATGGGCTCTGGATTATGGGTGTTGTTTGAATTCTATTATCAAACACACACCTCACATCCTCCAGTTTATGTGGAAAATGATCATAGTTCATGATATATCTGTACATAGGCTGTGAAGGCTTGACATTTTGCATAAAAATGTGCCTGGGGGAGATTTTCAAAGTACAATGGCAGTTAGGTCCCTAATTCCCATTGACTTGCAATGAGAGTTAGGTGCCTAAGTATCATTTGTGTGTATTCAGTGTACATAATTCATCTTCACCCTGCCTGTTCCTATCAGCCTCAACTTTTGACAATCTAACATTCATAGAATCATAGAATCGTAGGACTGGAAGGGATCTCAAGAGGTCATCTAGTCCAGTCCCCAGCACTTATGGCAGGACTAAGTATTATCTAGACCCAATGGATGAAAGTAAGGCGGTATGGGCCAGTACAGCATACTGGTAAAAAGTGGCCGCCGGTACCAGCCCATACAGCTGACTTTAAAGCGCTGCTACTGCAGCGCTTAAAGGACCCTGCTTAAAGCATTGAATGTCAGCCCTTTTGCCCCCTCCCCCCGGGCCACCGATGGGGGGGGCAAAAGGAGCAGCTGCCCCAGGGCTGGCGATTTAAAAGGGCCCGGGGCTCCGGCATCCCGGGCCCTTTAAATTGCTGCTGGAGCCCCAGACAGTGTGGGCCAGGTAGCACGGATGGGCTGGCTGGGGGACGCAGACCCCTAACCCCGCCCCTTCTGTCCAAGGCCCCACCCCTTCGGGGGGGGGCAGAGCCGGCCCCCATATTGGTAAGAGTTCAATTTTACTTTCACTCCTGTCTAGACCATCCCTGTCAGGTGTTTTTCTAACCTGCTCTTAAAAATTTCCAATGACAGAGATTCCACAACTTCTCTAGGCAATTTATTCCAGTGCTTAACCACCCTGACAGGAAGTTTTTCCTAATGTCCAACCTAAACTGCTCTTGCTGCAATTTAAGCCCATTACTTCTTGTCCTATCCGCAGAGGTTAAGGAGAACATTTTTTCTCCCTCCTCCTTGTAACAACCTTTTATATACTTGAAAACTGTTGTCATGTCCCCTCTCAGTTTTCTCTTCTCCAGACTAAACAAACCCAATTTTTTCAATGTTCTCTCCTAGTTATGTTTTTTAGATTTTTAATCATTTTTGTTGCTCTTCTCTGGACTTTCTCCAATTTGTCCACATCTTTCCTGAAATGTGGTGCCCAGAACTGTACACACTACTCCAGTTGAGGCCTAATCGGCGCAGAGTAGAGTGGAAGAATTTCTTCTTGTGTCTTGCTTACAACACTCCTGCTAATACATCCCAGAATGTTGTTTGTTTTTTTGCAACAGTGTTAAAAAAAAAAAAAAGCTGTATTTCACTTCCAGTCCACTTACAGAATCTTCCTTTCACAAATAAACTTAGACAAACTGACGACAATAGAAGAAGGAATCCAGTGGAGCAAACCCAACAAGGCCTAGAGTCGGGGTGAAATACAACTCTTAAATTTTAATTACATTAGTGTAAATCCAGATTAACTCCCTTGATTTTAATCAGACTATTCCAGTGGTTCCTAAACTTGTTCTGCCGGTTGTGCAGGGAAAGCCCCTGGCGGGATGGGCCAGTTTGTGTACCTGCCACGTCCACAGGTTCAGCTGGGCCCGCACCGCTTCCAGCAGCTCCCATTGGCCCGGAGCAGTGAACCGCAGCCACTGGGAGCCGCGATCAGCCGAACCTGCGGACACGGCAGGTACACAAACTGGCCCGGCCCGCCAGGGGCTTTCCCTGCACAAGTGGCGGAACAAGTTTGGGAACCACTGGACTATTCACATGAATAAGATCTGAAACATCAGATTGAGGGCCTTAGAGATCCAGCAAAAATTGGCAATGCCAGAAGGATAAGTTCCATTTTTGAGATCTCCAAATCCAAGGGCAGTTAACATTCAATTTTAAATTTAACCCCCAAAACACTTTTCATGGGGGGGGGGGGGCATAATAATTTCACAGGCCAATCTAAAAAACTTCAGGTTGACAGTTAACAGAGGAGACATCCTAAATGAAACAGATTAAATTAACATTCCAACCAAACACTTGACATCATTATCAAAACTTGGTTGGATAGAAACATTACTCTGCTTTATCATGCCGAAAGCAAGTCAGACTTGAAAGCAAGAATGGAAAGTTGTACTGATAGAGAATGTATGTACTGTATACCAACCTTTCTGTCACTGCTGAAGGTTCCTGTAAACCAGAACAAGAATTACCTGTTCTTAAAAGCTGAATTAATATGTTTATGTTGTTTGCTTCCCAATATATACCATAACTGTAGCAAAGCACGTATGTCTTTAAAGGTATTGTTAAAGTAAAAAAAGCTTTTAATATTATGATTGATCCAATAGCAGCATAACAGTGTATTCAGGGGAAAATATATTAATGTTATATTTTTCCTAGAAAAATGCAGACATTTTTAAGTCAATGGAAAGACTACAGAAAGACTGCTACTGAATTCAATGTACTTTGGATCAGAGCAACCCAAAACCATCAGAGTCATAAGAGAATCTAATATAGGGCTAGCAGCAGGCTGTTCTGTCTCATCTCCATGTAATCCTATATTCCCTCTGTAAGTAGGAGTGAAAGTAGTTCAGAAAAAGTACATTAAAGCAACATAAACTTTTCCTGGATGACCTATCGTAACATATTAGCAACTTTCTATAGTATTAGCGATTTTCTATCATCTTATATTAATATCATAGAATTTTAGCATTTGATTGCCTTAACAAGATATGACCATGCAATCATTTCAGCAATTTTCATAGCAGATTAATGAAAACAAAGACTAATGCAAAATGATGCTAACATGAAAACTACTAATAGAACATGACAAAACGTTTCATATTTTATTTGTGCATTAATGTTCTTCTTGCCCATTTCAACATTTTCATCTCACTTTTCAGTACTGTGCATGCAGAAGTAGCACATTATTGCCTAGTTTTTAATATCAATAAGAGCAATAACGACTGACTAAGTAGCCTGTTATTTTTCACTTAGGTAAACAAGTGACTTAGGTGAGACTTGTGATAACTGTAAATAACAGTAAGCAGGGCTATTGTTTAGGATAGAACAAGAGGACATAACCAGAAGTGATGGGATGAAAGGAAGAAAAGTTAAATTTAGGATAGATATCAGGAAAAATTCCTAATGGAGCTGGCTCTTAGACTGTGTAATAATTTTCTCAACGAAGTAGTGAAAGCCCTATCACTTTATACATTTTAAGTTAGCCTGGAAATAGCACTACAAAATATACTCTGGGGAATAATTCTGCATTTGGCAGGGAGATAAACTAGATGACCTAGGTGTTTTCCAACTTTAACTTCTCAAACTCTATGATTCGGGGGCCCATTTGGGAGATTAAGGGCCTAAGGCATTTAATGGACTGCAAAGTCCTTATCTGATAGATAAAAGATTTTATTGCTTTTAGAAATTTAATTATTTAAGAAGGGAAGACAAATACCTTTTTTAAGTTTCTGATTCTTTTGCCTTCAGCCATATTGATATAAAAAAGATTAAAACAGAGCTTTTTCCCAGTCCGTTTTTACACCAGAGAACTGAAGCATTGGTAAATGAACTGGTGGAAAAGCATTGGAGCAGTATATCTATATTAGCCAAGCTGTTTCAGGTGCAGCTTTGCCTTGCATCTACACTTGCTCTTTAATGTACTCTTGGAGTTACACTGTCTTCTGAGTATCTATTACAGTTCCCTTCACAGTTCCTTGAAGCAGTGGCTTATGGCAAATTTGGAAAGGCCTTTACAGAAGTCTGGAGGGGCTGTAGGAGAAGAGAATAAATTTCCTTAATTCCCTTGGGAAACTAGAAACTTGTGCCATTTCCTAATCCTTTTCAGAGATTAGAGACCAAGGACACTGTTCAGCTCAAAAGCAGCACGAAAGCTTTTTGCTGGGGCTTTGAGAAGTAGCCACAAGGTTCCTGAAGTGGTATAGAGGTTGTTTTGGCAATATTCAGGGAGAGGCAGAGATTAAGAGCTGCAGTTCCTGAATTATTACTGCAATGAACAATTCATTTGCCAGAAGCTGGGAATGGGCGATGGGATGGATCACTTGGTGATTACCTGTTCTGTTCATTCCTTCTGGGCTACCTGGCATTGGCCACTGTCGGAAGACAGGATATTGGGCTCAATGGACCTTCAGTGTGACCCAGTATGGCCATTCTTATGTTCTTATATTCTTATATTCATTTGGACTAACTAAGCTTATTTATTGGAGGCAAAGCTCAAAAATATCTTTGTGCAAAGGGGCCCAAAACCAGAGAGAAATGTGCTTTTGAAAGAAAGGATGCCAGGATTGTTCTGAGACATGCTTGATCTGAATAAACTAGATCACTGGAGAAGAAGATGCAGCTGACAAAACAGCCATTGAATGAGTTCCATGGTACATGCAACACTGTTTGTAAAGGTAAGTGGCTTCCAACAAACTAGACTCACTATGCAGTAGCATGCAGAAATTAGACCAGATACTAAGCCTTCACTTGTGTGCTGTAGGATGGAAATGGGAGGACTCTGCATCACTGGGACTAGTACACAAACACTTTCCATCCACACTGGAATTGAAGGAGACAGGCACAAGCTGAAATAGTAGTAGTTTTCTGCTCTGACACCAGCCCTGCATGATGTAGATTTTAAGATGCTGGATGATGATAGGGCTCTGTTGGTGTAATAACGTGGGCCCCTTTTATTGTGGCCCCGGTTGTGGGGACACCGCAGACTCCATTTTATTTAATGTTAGGGACAGAATTAACATTGTTGTGCTCCACTTTTAATAGCTGTTAAGTGAATATAATAATCTAGCCCCTGCACCACAGGGATGTTGTGAGGCTTTACTAATTACTGTATATTGTAAAGTGCTTTGAGATCTTCAGATGAAATATGCTATAAAAGCACAAATTATTATTATCATACAGCAGGAAGAGCACAATTTCAGGGAGGCTGTAAATCTTCCAGCCTGATCCAAGATGGGTCTATCAGCTAGAAGAAGAACATAAATGTTTAAACATTTATTTAAATATTAAACAGGAAGGTCTTCTAAACCTGTACTGACTACTTCACTGTTGTCCAGAGCAAGCCCTAGGCATGTCCTAATGTGCAATTACACAGGGCTCTGCACTTTTGGGGACCTCCTTTTACCACCATTCTCTCCCAGAACATGCTTATCGTCCCCCACATCACTTTGGACTGTAAACCTTCAGACTCAACCCCACCCCTCAACTTTTCCAACCCCACTCCAAACAGCCAATTGATCTCCCTTCTGGATGATGAAACTCCCCTGAGATTTCCTTCCTGATCCTCAGATTCCAAACCTTCCTGCACAATAGTTTGTGGCAGGCTGCCTGAGACTCCCATACATCCTGCTTCACAGAGGACCTCTGAAGGGAAACACTTACCACCAGTGCTGCCCAGTGGTCAGGCAGTGGTGCAGCAGGTTGCCTTCCTCTCGTACGTGCCCTCTTTTTTACCATAGCTCTGCCCTGTGGTGGTCTGTCCCTTCATTGGCAACTCAGCCCTCCAGCCAGGTCACGTGCTTCAGTCCACCCCTTGAGGAGTATACACAAAAAGAGTCCAATAATGGGAAAGTCTTCAGATGCCTGCAAGGGCTTCAGGGCTTTTTCTTAGGTAAGGGACTTAAGGTCTGGACCCTTGTACATTTGGAGCCTTCCCCATCGAGGAATAAACTCCTATCGTTGTCCCCTCTTTAGGAATTGGTAGAGGAGCCTATTCCCACTCTCTCTACCAGGCTCCAATCCAGTGCCCAATGGTGGTCAGCTACACTCAACACCTTGGGGTGCTAAGCAACTGCTTCCCTGAATCCCTTCCCACTTGAGTCCCTTTTTTCCCCAGGGTAAATTGGGGAACTAAACACAAAATAAAGTTTCTGACCTTTGCAGTATTAGGCAGGTCAGTACTGCTAGGTCTCAGGCAACAAAAGCTCCAGTGGTGTTACTTCCCCAAGACTGCTCCCTTCCACTGTCTAACACCTTCAGAGCTCTGCTTCCTTTTTTGAGCTCCTTCTCCAGCTTGTGCAGCTGTGGCAAGGCTGGGCCTCCTGGATTTAAAGCTGCTCCTTAACCCCTTCTTCTCCAGTGTATACCCCATTCCAGTATCTCAGTCATGCCAGGACTGCCTTGTGTCTGATGTGTATATCAGTTATGTCAGGCAATAGATACCTTCCAATGTGGATCCATGAACCAGTATGTCATGATGTGCTGCTGTAATGTGGAATGGCTACAGCATGGCAGGGTCAGCTGTACCTTCATGAGCCCTGATTGATGTGGGAATGGGCTAGAAAAGGGAGCTGATCCTGGAGGATTGGGAAGTAATCCCACCCCTGACTTCCTGCTGCTAGCCAGACAGCCTTCCTATTGGAGAGAAGGAATGTCACTCCAGAGCAGTTATCTGGGTCAGCCAGCTGACACGGGTGAGGATGAAAATCGGACATGCATGCTAAGACTAGAACACATGTTGCTATTGCTGGAAAGATCAGGTCGGGCCCAATGCAGCCCGGAACCTGGAGCAGGAAGCAAGCAGGAGCCATGGCCACAGCCAGGTCAGCCTAGACCCAGCCCAGGAGCCCTGATCAGCACATTGATCGTTTGGTTGGATGCCAGCTAACACAGCAGTGAGCAGGGCCTAGCACTCCAGGCTTGCACTATGCCCAAGTACCAGTGACAAGTGCATGGTGCAGAAGGTTACCCTGTTTGGGATTTGGGACTCAGAGATTGGGGCTGGAAGATCACTGGGACTGTCAGTTTGCTGAGAAAGATAACTGTTGTTGATAAAGGTGATTGTATATTACTGATAAAGAAGTTGTAGTTATTTCGGAGTGAATTTCTGCCTCCACAAAGGCTGCATGAGGTTTCTCCACTTCAAGGTCAGGGTGAGCATCTGGAACTAACTACCAGCAAATTAGCGATACATTAGCATATGCAATCTCCCTGCTGTGCAGTGGAGGCAAATGCATGCTGTTCTGGCAGTGCAAGTGCAACGAAGGACCAGCAGTGAAGCAGTTAAAGCAGGATGAAAGTGGATTTATAATTTCTGATATTGGACTCTCATACTGCTACAGTCACAAATTATGTGAATTGTCAGCAAGATGGTAGCTGATAACAGAAAAGGCTCAGAAGTGCCAGTTTTAAATTAAAAATGTATTTTCAACTACAATTCACAGCTTCTGCAAGATGACAAATGCTTCTCACCATGTGAACTTTCAGAGCACTGTAGTGACCAAAGTAGATGCAGTTTTCTTGTAGCTATTTAACATCCTGGGCTTTGTATTCTGGAATGATAAATAAATATGAATTTTCTGGGGGTCACTGGGCCAAATTTTCACCTGGTGCAAATCAGCATAACTACATCGAATTCAGTGGAGCTATGCTGATTTACTCCAGCTGAAGCTCTGGCCCGTTATTGATATCTGGCAGAGATGGCAGTGTTGCCCATAGCTTAGTTTGCCTGACACTTTTTATTATAAGACCATGTTTTCTATTGGCTCATAACTTTCCCAGACTTTAACTATTTGGGCAGAGGTGACATGTGCGGGGGGACACACGGGGGTCAATCCCCCCCAGATTTTTGCCAGAGTTTGCTGGCCCAGCTCAGTCACATGGTGCAGCCAGGCCCCTTAGTTGCTGCAGGGCAGGATTGCTGCTTTCTGAAAGGGGAAACTGAGGGTTGGAGTGACTTGAGCTGCTCTGGGGGAGGCTGAACCTTTAAATTGTGCCCCCCCCCCACTATCAGCAGGTATGGGTTGTCTCTGTATTTGGGATGAAATTTTCTATGTTGTGTGTCTGCCTCAGGTGGACTATTTTTGGAAAGTTTCAGAAAAAATATTTCAGCTGTTTCTGAGAAAGATGTTGGGGGAAATAATGTAACTGACTCGACTGCAGAGTGTGGCTGCTGGTAGAACTGATTGGAACTCAGAGTTCCTGGAATTCCATGGGAAATTCTGATATTTCAAGAAAGTTTTCAGTTTGAATTGAAACAAAAACATGACATTTCAAAACTTCCCACAGAAGAAAAATCCAGAAACTGTGTTTTTGGTTTGATTTTTTTTTTTCTAAACAAAACAGAGCAGCCAGCTGCCTTGACTCTAGGGAATCCCCTGGCTACCTCTGACTAGAGCTGAGCAAATCATTGATTTTTGGTTTTTGTTTCAAACAAAAACTGAATTTTTCTGTTTTTACTCAATTAAACAAAAAATGGGGAAAATGTTGTTCAGGTCAAAGAAAGCATTTGGAATGGTGATTTGAAATGAAGTTTTGTTTTGAAATGTCATTTCAAAACAAAATGTTGAAACATTTCGAAACAAACCATTTTGACATTTCCAAAATGTTTTTTCAGTTTTTTCAGCTGAAACTACTCATGGAATTCACAAATTATTTCAGTGTCCTAAAAAATGTCTTTTTGGTGAATTTACTGTTTGCTGAAATAATTGCACCCAGCTCTGTCCTTTACTCTGTGGGGCTCCCTGCCACAGAGCAGAGAGATTGCACCAGTGTCGCAAACTCTGGAAGCAAACTCCCCAACAGCCTGCCAGGCAAGCTGGCAGGAAACCAGACTACTTTGTGAAAAGGTGTGACTTGAGCCATCCTCATGAAAATTCACTCAAATTTGTCTGTGCTATAAGTATCTGAAAATTGCTATTTGCATGGAAAGTTTTCTAAAGGTCTGGAAAGGGTTATCCAAGGTGCACCAAAAAGCTTCATGATATAGAAATCTACTGAGTTTCAGCTGAAGAAAGCTCTGTCAGCTACTAGGGCAAATGGTTTATATATTAGAAGTCCACAGGGGAAAACAGACAGCAATTTTCATTAACATTATTAATAATAGTTGGAACCTTACCATATGTCCTAGAGGCATGGATGCTATTTCTGAGGAAAAATGTCAACAGCTCGGAGGATAATTTTGAGAAAAAGTGAGAACATCTGGGTTTAGATGCCTATTGCTACCAATTGTGGTTTATCCAAAACTGGCTCAGTAATATCTACTAATTCTGGTCTGTGCCTTTATCTGGCCTTTAGCTTTAAAATATTTTTTGCTTTTATTATACTATGATATTGCTCAGTTAGCCAGCAGACAGATTTAAATGTTTGTGGTCAGGTGTGAACAGGTCATATTCCAATAGAGAGGATGTCATGATTTTATTATTTTTATTTTATTTTTTAATGTAGGAAATTTATAATCCAGCAGTTCAGTCTCTCAATCTATGATAAATATCTTGTGCTGTAGAATCTTTAATGGCACCGCAATCTTGATTTCTTCTCCTTTTCCCATTGCTGTTCAAGTAACCATAGTATCACCAAAATGAGTTTCCGTAGTATAGGCAATTTTGCACTCCGAGAGGCTGTTCATAAATTGCATAACACATTTTTTGGTGATTTTCAAGACCCACCCACTGCTTGTAACACTTTGTAACACTGAAGCAGACATGCAAAATTAAAACCCACCCGCCCTCTAATGTGTTACATAACTCATGGACAACTCCTATTATGGACCGTTTGGCTGTACAAAAAGGTCACTGAGTGTCTGCCAGCATCTCACCCAATGGAAGAAGTATATTAAGATAAATACATTTTATTTATTGAATAAGATTACTGTAAATTAAATGGGCATTGTGAAAGTCTAGGTATTTTATCATTTCTAAGCCACACCCACTCCAATGTTATTTAATATCAGAGTTGAATTTAATTATAAATGGGATTTCAGAGATGTGGCTGGCAGAATTTTGAGTGTCCTTTTTGTTGGAGACTAGTTCCCATTCCACTTTTTCATCAAAAGAAATAAATGCAGGTGTGGTGGAACTGCATGCGTCTTTCGTTCATGTGAGACTGGGACCCAGTTTCCCTACCTTTGAAATTTGAGAATTATACTTTGATCTGTTCTTCTTGTCTCTCTTTTGCTTTGGTGATTATATGTTGCCCAACGAAGCTTACACATGTTTTTATTAGAGATTTCTTGCCTGACTTAGTGATTTATTTTCCCCAGCTTTTAACAGTTGTTGATGTCTCAATTCACAATGTTATGTTTTCAAATGCATTTGCTAATGAATATAAGGTTTTCATATTTTCATTGATTCAATCTCTCTAACACATTTCAGGACCAACACATTTCAAGAGATGCATGCATTATTTAGTGATTTTCTTTGGGGGCCTCTCACTAATTTTATTTCTTCAGCCTGTTGGTTTTCACATCATTTTCTTATTTTGCATGAACTTACTTCTGATTCCCTCAGTTCCTTATTTGAGTTATTTATTTGTATTTCTACAACTTATGCTATATCTACTTGCATCAGATCAAAAGTCATTTCCCCATCTACAGATACACAGTAGTTACTTCTGACTTAATCACTTCTCTTTCCATTTCTAAGGCAATTACTAGCAGTATGATTATGTTCCAGTCCTTTTACCCATCTGCCATTCCGATACAGAAAGCTCCTCCCCTAATTTTAATTCAGCTGTCCTTGGTCAGCTTCTCCTACCTATCATCCTTACTTGGAAATTCTCTACTCTTTTTTGCTTCCTTAACCTATGTAAAGGCTCATGGGGCACACCTTGTAGTATGGAAGAGTTACCGCATTTGAATGCCTATACACTATCCAAAGGCACTGACTGTTAGAAGTAGTGTCTAGATTCTGTGGTAACTGGATTAAAGAAAAAGGAAGATCTCTGGATGGGACAAAATGTAGGGGAGAAGTGGGAAGGAATCATGATGAGACCAGACATTGTGACCTCCATGAAAAAGTAGCTAGCCAGCAAAAGTTACAAGGCTACATTGTCTAGCCCATAGGATAACAGATCTGTCAGTAACAGTTTGTTCTGATAATGTAAAGCACTGCTGAGAATGTTTGGCAGGGAAATTTTGTAATAAAATAGGACATGATTTCAGAGTAACTGCAACTATATTCCCACTCTGAGGTCCCTCAAGGGCACCCACTTAAGTTTTCCAGCTCCCAACTGTCCCTGCTTTTGGGTGGAGACCCATGTCTCTCTCCCTCTGACCAGGGGGTTTTAAGGCTGCACAGTTCCCCACTTCACACTGTGATATCCTCAGCAAGCCAGTCTGCCTAATGGCTAGCACCGGTGCGTTGCTTTCTGTCCAAAGTCTATGGTCAGTGTATTGCCAGCAGTTACAAGTTACCACACAACTCTTTCTAAGCAAGCACCTTATTCTTAAGGTGAAAGCATTACAGAGAAGACATTAAAAATTCCTATGCACATGCTAAAAGCTTACTAGCGGTCACCCCTCAGTCTGATGGGGCCCTAGTCAGCTAAAGTGTTTCCAACCCTTCTGCAAGATTTGGAGCCCTTGGACAGATGGTCCTTCTGTTTGCTGGGTTAGAAAGAAAACCCTGAGTCAGTTTAACTACAGCCTTTTTAAACCAAAAGCCCTTTCTTTGTTTTCCTAGTCCCTGGAAACCCACTTTGAACCAGTCTGTGCAAACCTCTCCAGGAGGTGTTCCCTCTCTGGAGAGGTTTACAAAGTGAGTGATTTACCTTAATCACCCCTTTCTGTCTTTAGTTCCTGAAAGAGCTGTGGTAACCCTCCTCCATGGAATAGAACAGTTATGTGTACATTCCCTGGTCCTCAGTGATACTTTAACTTAATAAAAGATGTTCTCCCCAAGATAGCGCATGCAGTTGTAATAACTGTCATATCACGGAGAGTTGTTGGGTGGGGGAAGGCGTGGAATTTTGTAATAAAGTAGGACTTGAATTCTCAGGCCTTGTCTACACTATCGGGGGAGATCGATCTAAGTTTCGCAACTTCAGCTACATGAATAACGTAGCTGAAGTTGACAGACTTAGATCTACTTACCATGGGGTCCACACTAAGCTATGTCAACAGGAGACACTCTCCCATTGACTCCCCTTGCGCGTCTCGTTCAGGTGATTTTGGTGATTTGTGGATCCTTGCAACCGAACTGGGGGTGTAGCCTCAGTTTAAGACCCCTCCCCTTAGCTAAGACATTTGTGCTTCACTAAATTAGCTTAGATGACATCTACTTATTAACTGCAGTTGTTATCTCTAATTTGCCTTTGATATTAAAGAACATTACTCCAAACGCAGCACTCATCCTGAGGAAAGGAATCACAGATATATCATATGGCAGCTGACTCTGCAAAGGGGAGTGAATAGTCAAAAATATGTGTTTAAAACTTAATTAATAATTTGTTCTTTTCATGCACAAACTTATCTGAACCCTTTTTTAAAAAAAATGGAATTTGGTTTGGATCCTCTTAATAACCAATTTTTGGCCAATATGCTCTTTTTCTGAAGTAGTTTATCTGTCTTATATACACACCATTGTGTGGAAGTCTTATACAATTGTGTATCAAACACAGCAGCTAGGGACAAGTGTTTCTCCAATACAGCTGCAAATGGTAAGGGGAAAAAAACCCCAGCAATTTTATTTAGAATCATTTACAGCATTTTGCATCTTACTATATATGTCTGTCAGAGGCACTGAAGAAGAACTTCAGCCTTTTGATGATAATATTTTTTTGTTAAGAAAACTAAAAAAAGAACTCAGATACCTCTTGCTGGTATAGTGTTCTCTCTAGACCTGACTCAACAACATTTCATTCTTGCTTGTGTATTTCACATTTTAAATCTCTCATAGTAGCCATTTTGGTGCCTGCAAAATATAATTCTATTGTGTAACTCCAGTTTTACAATGGTATAAATCCATTGATTTCAGTTGAGCTATATTGATGTGAAATAAATGTAAGGGATTGGAGAATAAAGCCTATCATAGTGGTCATGCAGAGAAATGAATGAATAATTGATTCTTCAATTTGAAGGGCAAACCAAAAAAATAAAATAAAATAAAATAAAATAATTTGATTTGTTTCAAACTGAAACTGATTTTTTTTTTCATTTTTTCTCAACAAAATGAAAAAGGAAAGAATTTTGTTTGGGTCCAGCAAAATATTTTGAATGTCACTTCAAAATGTTGTTTTGAAATGAAATGTTGATTTGAAATGCCAATTCAAAACAGTTCATTTTGACATTTAAAAAAAATTTGTTTTCAGTATTTTTTCCTGACAAATCTGTTTGCCAAATTCAATCCAAATTCACAGTTTCAGTGCCTATAAAAATGCATTTTGTGGCAAATTTACTATTTGCCAAAAAAAAATTTACCCACTTCTAACCACTCATAAGCACTGCTTTGGGGGCTGGCCTGATTCTCATTTATGCTAGAGACCGTTTGTAGTACAAGAGTGGAGTGAAGGGGCCTTACTGTAAATGAGAATCAAGTCATTGATGTCTCTGTGAGTTCCCACATAGCTGAAAATTGCAGCAATTATGATTCTGCTTAAGTAGCCTTCATTGTCATTAGATGAAAACAGAAAAATAAAAAAATGAAAAATTTTGAAGAGAAAAGTTTGAAAACAAATTTTTCTGCAAAATTTTGAATTAATTTTTTTGAATCTGCAAAAATAAAATTGATTTTGAAATTTCCCCCAAAAATGTTTTCCATTTTTTAGCCAGCTGTGATTAGCATTATTCCTTGTTGCCTTTCCCATCTCCATCACAGAGACCAACAGAGAAAATATTAGTCATCAAGTGCCAACAGTTTACATTTGTGGTGATAAAATGATGGCACATAGAACGTTATATGTGAAGCCATTTGCCAAACTGAGGCAGGTGAAGGGGAGGGGAAATTGTCCTAGATGCTAGGCCAGAAGAGCGCCAAACACCACCAAAGCACAGTCTTTGCTTCAACAGGCTATAGGAGCAAAATAGAGCAGGCATCTTGCACAGCGGCACCTCCTAAAGAGTGCAAAAAAGTGATGTGGTAGTTGGGGGAGGGAATTCTTATGTGCCTGGCATGGCAACAGGAAAGGAGCTCCATTGCTGCATTCTTGAGAGGTGTGCAGCAATGGAGCTCCTTTCTTGTGCAACTTAGCAGGTGCTCAGGTTAGGAAGCTGGAACAAGTAAAACACTTCTATGCATAATGCTCCTATGCCACTATATCTTGTTTCAACTAGGACTGTCGATTAATCGCAGTTAACACACGCGATTAACTAAAAAATATGTATTGCGATTAAAAAAATTTATCACGATTAATCGCAGTTTTAATCATACTGTTAAACAATAGAATACCAATTGAAATTTATTAACTATTTTAAGATGGTTTTCTACATTTTCAAATATATTGATTTAAATTACAACACAGAATACAAAGTGTACACTGGTCACTTTATATTATTATTTTCCTTACAAATATTTGCACTGTAAAAATGATAAACAAAAGAAATAGTCGTTTTCAATTCACCTCATACAAGTGCAATCTCTTTATCGTGAAAGTGCAATTTAGAAATGTAGATTTTTTTTTGTTACATAACTGCACTCAAAAACAAAACAATGTAAAACTTTAGAGCCTACAAGTCCACTCAGTCCTACTTTGTGTTCATCCTTTGCTGAGACAAACAAGTTTGTTTACATTTACGGGAGATAATGCTGCCAACTTCTCATTTACAGTGTCACCTGAAAGTGAGACCAGGCGTTTGCATGACACTTTTGTAGCCGGCATTGCAAGGTATTTATGTGCCAGATATGCTAAACATTCGTATGGCCCTTCATGCTTCGGCCACCATTCCAGAGGACATGCTTCCATGCTGATGATGCTCCTTAAAAAATAATGCGTTAATTAAATTTTGACTGAACTCCTTGGCGGAGAATAGTATGTCTCCTGCTCTGTTTACCTGCATTCTGCCATGTATTTCATATTATAGCAGTCTCAGATGATGACCCAGCACATGTTGTTCGTTTTAAGAACACTTTCACAGCAGATATGACAAAACGCAAAGAAGATACCAATGTGAGATTTCTAAAGATAGCTATAGAACTCGACCTAAGGTTTAAGAATCTGAAGTGCCTTCCAAAATCTGAGAAGGACGAGGTGTGGAGCATGCTTTCAGAAGTCTTAAAAGAGCAACACTCTGATATGGAAACTATAGAACCCGAACCAGTGCCATGCGAACATCTGTTTTTACTTTTACATGACATTGTAAACAAGAAGCAGGCACCATTTAGGGTGACCAGAGGGCAAGTGTTAAAAATCGGGACAGGGTGTGGTGGGTAATAGGTGCCTATATAAGAAAAAGCCCCCAAAATCGAGACTGTCCCTATAAAATCAGGACATCTGGTCATCCTAGCACTATTATCTCCTGCAAATGTAAACAAACTTGTTTGTCACAGTGACTGGCGGAACGAGAAGTAGGACTGAGTGGACTTATAGGCTCTAAAGTTTTACATTGTTTTATTTTTGAATGCAGTTATTTTTTGGACATAATTCTACATTTGTAAGTTCAACTTTCATGATAAAGAGATTGCACCACAGTACTTGTATGAGGTGAATGAAAAATACTATTTCTTTTGTTTTTTACAGCACAAATATTTGCAATAAAAATAAATATAAAGTGAGCACTGTACACTTTGCATTCTGTGTTGTAATTGAAAGCAATATATTAAAAATGTAGAAAATGTCAAATAATATTTAAATAAATGGTATTCTATTATTGTTTAATAGTGCGATTAATCACAATTAATTTTTTTAATCACTTGACAGCGCTAGTTTCAACATATACATCAATAATTATATCCAAAGTTAGTCAGGTGTATGTTGGCAGAGTTTGTAAATGTGTCTTATAGGCCAGATAAGGCTGTTATTGGTGAGTGTAAAGTGGATTTTCATATGTCAATATCGTTGTTATTAACTGAATATATGAACTAATATTTATTTTTTTATCTAAGCTAATTTAAATGGTCAGTTCTAGTCTTTTGATACTTAGGTTGTTTTTTACTCTACAGTTACATATTTTTCTGTATTATTTCCGTTAGCTATTCTGGGCCTAAATCTAACCTCATGCTGATGTAATTCCCTGAATTCAATGAAATTACACCTGACTTACAGTGTGAGACCAGAACAGGGCTCTCAGTTAAGCAAGTTTTTTTGAGTGAGAATTAATTTAAGGGTTGTTGAAAATTTGAGACACAGCACCGGTGACAAGGAACTTCTGAACTTACAACCTGCTCTGCAAATGTCCTGGCAATAGTTATGTCGGGGTAAATTCAGGTCTCATTCATCTTCAGGCTAATACACTAATTAAAAGCATTTTCATGCTGTAAAGCTTTAGATCAGGCCTCAGAACTGAGATGACTTCAATAGGGGCAGTGGGTGTAATGACCTTATGCTGCAAGGTGGATTACTTCTGTCACACCATCAGTTTTAATTCTTCTTGATCCTCGTTGCAGGTTTTTGATGCTCAAGGATCATGGGGTTCTTTTGAAACCCTTGGAGTGCATTGTGGGCTCTCTCCTGACATGCCACTCATTGTTACTTCCCTCAGTGGCATCAATTTTAACTATAAATAAGTGCTGCTCCAAAATGTTTTTCTGTGTGAATTGTGGAGATTCTTGGCATTCTGCCTCACGTGTGAGTATATAAATATAGGTCTGTACTTGAAAGGTGTGTTATCTCCGTGTTTCTACTGCATGTCAATGTGTTAATTTAATTTCTGGGTTATTTTGTGTTTAAAGTGTGTTATGTACTTAATTTAACATTAAGGGTGTCTATGTAATGTGGAGGATGGAGAGCAGTGTGATGCTATATTCACTCTAACTGCTTCTGTGTGCAGGGATGAATATGGGGGGATTCCTAACACACAGGAGATAAAGTCTCAAGCAGTTATGATGCCCCTAGCATTATGAGTGAAGATAAGTATATCCCACACTGACATTTTCCATATTAGTATGTAACCCTTCTGCCAGGTGTCTTTAGCAGGAGTAAGTCAATGATGTTTAGGGGCCTCTTTTAAAATAAATAAAATAATTATCTTGTGTGCCCATCTAAAATCTAATCCACCTCCAGATTTTAGAAATGTAACCAAGTTTCACAGGTATTTGTTCCCGACTTGCTAGCACCCAGAAGTTCTTAGGAGAATGAAACCACAAATTTGGGAGAAACAATCATCATATATTTATATAAAAATATACTTATATAAATTAGGAAAACCCAAACAGCATATGAGGGGTATGGCCAGCCCCAGAGTCACCATTACTAAATGCCTGGCTTCAGCACTGCCAATCTAAAGTGTTCAAAAAACCGTGAATTAGGCCCTCAAAATCACGTGATTGATTTAAAAATTTTGAGATTTTAAAAAATATACGTTGTGTTCTTTTTATATGCCTTTTGTTTTTTGAGACTTTAGGGTGCATTCAGGCGACATTTTCAAGCTTTCCTCCGCGAAGGCTAGACATTTATTTATTTTGAATCAGAGTTGAGGTTCTCATGTAATCTCTTGTCTCCAGCTGCTGGGTCTCTAAGTAAAACATCAAATATCAGGAGATGCATGATAAAATTGTGAGAAGTGACAACACTGTGGCTTGCTGAGGCCCAGGGCTCTTAGTCACCAGACAGTCACCATCCACCTAACACTTCATTTGCTAATCCAATTAGGCCTTGTCTACACCTGCGGCTGCCTTCAGGGCACACTTAGCTAGATGCCTCAGTGAAAGCAGGCTGCATCCACACTGGTGTATAGCTGCATATGGCTATACTCTGGTAGCGGGGACACAGTTGGGAAAGGCTCTGGCAGTCTTTCTGTGCATCAGGGAAAGGCTTTGGCAGTGTGGAGGCAGCGGGACACTTAGGCTTGCCAAGTGTCCAGTTTTTGACTGGAATACCCTGTCAAAAAGGGACCCTGGCGGCTCCGGTCAGCACCGCCAACTGGGCCGTTAAAAGTCTGGTCAGTGGTGCTGCAGGGCTAAGGCAGGCTAGTCCCTACCTGTCCTGGCACCATGCTGCACCCTGGAAACAGCCAGCAGGTCTGGCTCCTAGGTGGGGGGAGAGGCATGGAGCTCCACACGCTGCCGCTGCCCCCGCCCCAAGCACTGGCTCCACACCATGGCCAATGGGAGTTGAGGGGGCGGTGCTTGCGGGCGAGAGCAGTGTGTGGAGCCTCCGCCCCCCCTGCCCCTCACCTAGGAGCTGGACCTGCTGGCCACTTCTGGGGTGCAGTGCAGTGCCAGGACAGGCAGGGAGCTGCCTTAGCCCCGCTGCATCGCTGACCGGGAGCCACCCAAGGTAAGCCCATGCCCCAACCCCGAATCCCAACCCCCTGCCCCAGCCCTGAGACCCCCAAACCTGGAGTCCCATCCTGCACCCCCAAACCCTTCATCCCTGGCACCACCCCACAGCCCACACCCCCAGACCAGAGCCTGTACCCCTTCCCATGCCCCAAACCCTGCCTCAACCCGCTGCCCCCTCTCACATTCCAAATCCCTTGAACCCACCCCCCAGCCTGGAGCCCCCTCCTGCACCCCAAACCCTCATCCCCAGCCCCACCAGAGAGCCCGCACCCCCAGCCAGAACCCTCACCCCCCCTGCACTCCAACTCCCTGCCCCATCCCAGAGCCCACGCCCCTACCCTGAACCCCTCATTTCTGGTCCCACCCCGGAGCCCGCACCCTCAGTTAGAGCCCTCACCTCCTGCCTCACCCCAACCCCCTTCCCCAGCCCATTGAAAGTGAGTGAGGGTAGGGGAGAGCGAGCCACTGAGGGAGGGGGAATGTAGTGGTGCAGTAGGGGGCGGGGCCTCAGGGCAGGGGTGGGGTATGATGTTCGGCTTTGTGTGATTAGAAAGTTGGCAACCCTAGGGACACTACACTGCTAAAAATAGCAGTGTGGACATGGAAGGCTCTGCCTGGGTTTGTAGCGAGCTATCTAGGGTATACACCCTAAGGTTCTGGCTTGTCTCTACTTTTCTCATCTAAGCAGTGTCTCGCGGCCTACACTGCTATTTATACCTGTGCTAGCTGGGCATACAGTGTCTGTACTCTACACGCCGCCATAAGTGTAGACCTACCCTGAGACTCACTGGTGGCCGAGTGGGTGTCAGCAAGTCACTCTCTTCAACCTGTTTGTCTCAGTCCAGCAAACTCTCACCGCCACCAGCTCCTATTAATACTTGGAACTTTGATGAAGAGGTCAAAGGGACACAAATCTGTTGAGCAGGGTGTGGTCACAGAAGTGTTTGGTGCTCCCGGAAGACTTTTGATCAGACTAGTGGTTCATGTACTGTAGTATCTGTCAGTGGCTAGTACCAACTGCTTTGAGGGCAGAAGGAAGAAACACTGCAGGAGGCAGGTATGAACTAGCATGCCTGCAAGGGAAAGTTTCCTCCTAACACTATATAGCTAAAGATTGACTTATGCATCGACACACAAGGGTTTTTATCCCTCCCAGAATGCTTCTTTTTAAATATTTGCTATTATAACTGGATATTCTTGTTATCCATGTAACGTCCAATAACTTTTTTGAATTCTGGTAGCTTTGATCCATAATTGTATATGTGGCAATGAGTTCCACAGGCTAACTGTGCCTTATGTGAATAAGTATTTTATCTCTTTTGAATTTGCCAATTATTCAATTTCATTAATAGTCTCTTGTTCTAGTAATATGAGACAGGGCGAATAGACATTTGTGATCTACATTCTTTATGACACTTAATTCACAAACTTTTTTAAAAAGGGGGAGATTATTAAAGTTTTATAATCAATCGCTGTCTTTATTAAAAAGTCCCACCAAATATATTAGAAAATTGCAAGTCTTTTTATAAGTATTTTGAATTTTTCTATATAATGTTTAGATAATTGTATACCTATTATAGAATTCTATAGGATTAAAAAACCTATAGAAAAAGCTATAATATTGTATTACATTCTATAGGCTTTTAGGGTAATTTCTAAGGAACTCTGTTAAATTTGTATAGAACACTCTTAGTTGCTTAACACTTCTTAAATTCCATCTGACTTTTCCATGGAAGTCTTGTTTTGGGCTAATGTTTCACTCACCCAATGATTTTATTTTATGTTTGTCAGGGACTCAGGAGCAGGATACATCCATTGTCTGTTGGAAAGTGGAGAGGGAAACCAACTCTTGAGTGTCTGCATTGAAAAACGAGGAGAGAACAGGTGTAGGAATGCATTGTTCGGGTGATTAAGCCCTATATAAAAATACCATTTTGGAGGAAGACACTGCTGCAGGTGTACGTTCATGTGTATTTTATGCTCTGATCTCATCATAACAATAAACAGTAATATAAAAGATAGGATAACTAAAGTGTGGCTTTATGCTGAAAAGCAACAGTAAAAATGGCTCTGTAGAGTTCCACATGTATTATCTATCAATGATTTCTATATTCAATGTGCACTGTGTTTCTAACTCCCAGCCCTGCAAATTCCACCTTGGATCTGACAGTCAAGATGAGTTCTTTCCTTTTGAGGCATTATCTGCAATAAGAAAAGTTTTGCAAGCCAAATTAATGTCTTCAATTACACTGGTGCAACCTCAGTCTGTAGTGGGGTGCACAGGTGTATCTGACTTAAACTGCGTTGATGATGCCTATGAAGGAATAAAATTCAGCTCACCACACTCTCTTAGTTGTGTTGACTATGCAGGGCAACAGGAAGAAAAAGTAGTAAAAATGTGTGAGCCATTACGGTCAGCGGATAGAAACAGATCTGTTGAGTACGAAAGTGCCATTTTTACATTGTCACTTTTGAGCCTAGAACTAACCTTAACAACTATTAATTGCCTTGTTATTCATAAAAATATGTACACAGAAAATTGATATGATATCCTTAATACCAAAAATCACTGAATCAATGCAGTACATCACTGAATCAATGCAGTACATCACTTTGTATATTAACTGTTCCTTCAGTACGCACTATTAGGACCTCGTTAAGCATTTATATTATTACATGTGAATCAGACATGAGGTCATGATTTAACTCATGCCTTTGAGCAGCACATAGTTGCATGTAGTTACATATCCTTTTAATTGCTGATGTTAACCTGTTTGTGTTATAGCAGATATTTCATATAGCTCATTATCACCTTGGTAAATTTTGTACACTTGCACATAGAGTATGTTCTTAGGAATAGCAAGAAAGATAAGTATTAAATCTCTTCAGTTAAAACTTTGGAAAGCCTTAAAAGGAGTGTCTAGACTCTAGAATTTCAGTCCCCACACACGATCTATCTTAAAAAATCTGCTAACACCATTATAATCTGCTAGAACTCAGCTAGGCACTCCAATGTCATGGTGATAAGTACATTATATGTACATAGATGGACAGATAATGTCACCCCTCTGCCATGCTGTAGCAGATTTTGGAGCCTTGCAGAATGGTTCCCTCTTGAAGGAGAAATCAGTGACATAGAATCTGATGTATTCTTAGTTCAACTTGTTTTATTTACATAGATACACCAGTCCTAGAACACAGGCAGTCACAACAATATGCAGGCAATCCCCTCTTTCAAGAACCTCAGTCCAATACCAGTGCCCAGTTCCCAGGGAGCAACTGTGCTTCAAGGATTAACTCTAGTTAGAGATTCAGGCAGAGAACAAACATCCTTGCTGCTTGCCAGAACTCCCCAAGGAGGCTACATCAGAAAACCAACAACACTACAGCCTTTCTTCTTACAGTAAAAACATACTCACAAGAAACTCTCCCCCTCACCCAAGACATTGTGTAACAGTGCCATTAAAATAGGAAAAGTCTCCACATTCTCATTTGCCTATTTTTAATTTTTTTAAAAAGTCACGTTTTATTGTAATAAATCAGGGATAATAAAAGTGATATTAAAATATGACATACAATCATCAAGACTTATTGTAGGCATTGAATATTATCTGCATATACCCCTCTCCAGTCTTTTCTTCATGCTTCTTCCATGCTACCTCTTTTGCTTGGAACAGTTTCCTACTTCATCCCGTCAGCCATCTTCTAGTCAAATTCTTCCTTATACTACATTTCTTCTGTGAAATTCTTCACTGGTAATCTACCAAAGAAAGACATTTAAATTATTTTAAAATTCAGAAACAAACAAAAAGTAAGGTGAAACAAGCTTTTTTCTCCATGAAAAATCTAGACATTTGAGGCCACAAGTTGATAATGTTTTCACCCTTCAGCTCACAGAGAGCCGAGAAGCTGATTCCCTCTCCACACCCCGAAGGATCCCACAGAAAGTCAGGTGGCAGTACAACCTTCTGTCCTTCCAGGTGATTCCTCCCTGCTAGAGAAGAGGGTCAGCTGGTGCAATCAGATACAATAAACAACTCTCTGATCCAGCCTCGGTGAATCTGTCTCTCTCCATTGTCATAGTTCCAGCAGCCTTCTGCATCATCATGAGAGATTTGTTTTGTATTTTATTTTTGACTGTGAAAAAGGAAGCAGTGTAGTAATTACTTAAACACCTAAAAACTAGAAAAGCTCATCTATCTTAATCTCAAAGTGAATTAAATGGGGGGGGGGGTTGAAAGGTGATTGGGACACAGGCAGAGTGGATAAATCACAAACCACCTCTGTCAGGACTTGAACCACTGGACAGTGTCAGTTAATAAATGCTGAATTGCCTTTGTCCCCACAATTTCTCCAACAGAGGTAGATATCCAGAGATGCATGTGGTGAAATAGAGTGAAGCTCTGCAGATATAGAATTGTAATATACTTCTGTGCTGTGCATTATAGTTGAACCATCTTTTCACTGACCTTCCATGGAAAAGGGAGGTAACTATTGAGATCATTAATGTTAAATTATTTTTTGTTATCAAGGGCTGGACCACAGCATGTTTAGGCATTGATAACAACTACCCTCCCCACCCCCAACATAGATATTAATGGTGCCCATCAGTTCAGGGCCTAGGAATTTCACCACCCACGAAGGCCAGAGCAATGGTCCATCTCACAGAAGGTCAAGTGGACCTCTCTTATGGCATTTTGAAGCATTGGTTCTGTAAATAAATGAAACTCAATCTGGGAAAATGGTGCATTTTTTTCCTCCTGCTTTGACACTCCTTCCATAGCACCAGAGAGACTACCCTGAAACCTTTGCAAAATGTTTAGTTGCAAAACTGATTGACAACTCCTTGTATCACAAAACATTCCACTCTTCTTAACTGTGATGAAATCATTCTGGGTTAGTCAGATGGTCCACCACCTGGCATAGTCTGCTTGTGACTTTGTAGATAAGGTACTTTGGTGAAGGAAAAGAATGACCTTTTAGTGTTCACTGCAGATAAGGCCTTGGTTTGTCAAACTTTCTATGATGCAATCCAAAGGCTTTAGCACTGGACCTCTCTCACCGATGCTCTTGTCCATTAGCCAGATGCATTCCTGGCATAAGAGTTGAATTTGCTTAGGCCAGGGAAGATCTGGTCCTCCTTCCTTCACACTGCATTTGTTTCAGCCTATTAGTAAATAATGGTAATCTGGGAGAGTAATGCAGGTGGAGGTGGCATATAGAGCCCATAGCATCCATGAACATACACCACAAGTGGTTGTAATGCCACACCAGGCCTGGTACAATGGTAGGTCAGTATTAGTCTCCAGATTTCTAGAATCCAACAGAGTTCATCATCCTTTGGGAATGGGGTGGGATGAGGAGGGTTGGAGGGGAGAGATGAGGCTGCACAGTAACTCACCCACTGCATTGATTGAATGGAAAAACCAACAACTCTGCTTGGAGAACCTTGATGCTGAAAAATGGGTCATTGTCAACAAGTTTTCCTATCAGAGATACGTGCTGAAATATTTAGCCTTTCCCTTGCTTAACATCCCATTCACTTCCTCCCTATAATAACCTGTGTCCTAGTAGAATAAATTTGGCCCACCCTATTCTTATTTTATTGAGCTTTTATAATACGCAACTTCACATACAGAAAGGAGAAAGCTAGGGAAGAGCATACATCTAATTTTGCTTCATATTGCTAATATAATTCTTATCTAAGGCCAGGTCTACAGTACAGATCTATATCGGTGTAACTACATTGCTTAGGGGTATGAAAAGTCCACGTCCCTGAGCGATGTTGTTATACCGACCTAACCCCCTGTGTAGACAGTGCTGTGTTGACAGGAGAGCTTCTCCCGCTGTCAGAGCTACTGCCTCTCAGGGAGGTGGGAGATGGGAGAAGCTCTCCTGTCGGTGTAAGAGCATCTTCACTTAAGCGCTACAGTGGTGCAGCTATGCTGGTGCAGCATTTTAAGTGTATATCTGCCCTAAGTTACAAATATGTTATCTCATAGTAAACTATGCTTTGGAGGGAAGTGCTTTTAGTCTGTTTTGATGAGTAAGGCCAGGGATCGGCAACCTTTGGCATGCGGCCCGTCAGGGAAATCCGCTGGCGGGCCGGGATGGTTTGTTTACCTGCAGTGTCCGCAGGTTCGGCCGATTGCAGCTCCCACTGGCCGCGGTTTGCCGTTCCAGGCCAATGAGGGTTGCGGTGGGAAGCGGCGCGGGCCGAGGGATGTGTTGGCCACCACTTCCTGCAGCCCCTATTGGCCAGTGGGAGCTGTGATCGTCCGACCTGCCAGCAGATTTCCCTGATGGGCCGCGTGCCAAAGGTTGCCAATCCCTGAGTAAGGCTATATTAGTATAAAGGAGCTAGATTATAGTCATTCTTTCACTAGATATGTCTAGAAACTTTTTTCATGTTTCATGCTGTGTTTTCTCCCATTGTGGTAAGTGTAAGTCTCTTTTTTCATCTGTGTTAGACTGATGGAACTTTTCCATTCTCTTAGTGTTATTGTTGACACCCCTATTTTTAGACTGTTCTAACGATGCTTCATCAGAGTGATATCCTAACTTTAAATGCCTCAACAGGGTGTGTGGACATATCAGTACAAAGTTCTTAAAGATAGTAGGCATCCAATAGTTCAAAGGAAGTCAAGGGGCTAAACAATGTCCTTACTCCCTGGGACCTCTGAACAACTTCCTTTGCTTGGAGGTTGATGCAATTCTGAAGTTGTTTTAAGAACAGTTCTGTTCTCTGTCTTTCTTTCTGGTGGTGTCGTTTCCCTTGATTCACTCAGCGGCTCATGCCATGTCAAAGGGCACTGACCTTTTCACTCTGATGACAAAAAGACTGGAAACAGATTGTGCTCAGAGAATTGGTCAGTAGGAAAAAAAGTGATGAACTTGAAGGCTAAACTTCAAGTATTGTCTTTAGAGTATTGTCTCTTTAACCAACTTCCTTTTAAAGTGTAATAAAGAGATTCACTTTCATTTACTCTCAAGTCCCCTGGAACACAATAAACTTTCTACAGATCTTTCTTTTCTCAATTTAAAGATAATCCATAGCTCTTGCAGACTGTTCACTACCTTACACAGTTTCTCTTAGGGCATGCTTCACTAGCAAGTTAAAATCCACTTATGCTGGTTTTCTGGGGAATTTACTTTAAAAAACCCAAACAACTGAGGAATGCATCAAATCCAAATACATTCTGAAGTATATCATCCAAGAAGGAAAACAGAGGATATCTGAGATGGGACTAAAAAATATTAAGCAATAAATTTAAGGGACCTTTAGGCCACCTGCCTCTCCTTCCCAACTATGCAGCTTCAGCAACACCTACAGTTTCCCACCAGGAATGGCAGGTTTCCGCTGCGGTAACACATCAATCTGAATTATTTGCGCAGAACTTAGTTTTTGCTGAAAAACAGTGACAAATGCAAGGTAAATATGGGTAAATACTGCTTGGGACATTCATTTCTGCATTATTTCCTGGTGTTAGTTGAAAATTGTGTACATTATTCTAAATGGCAATACTCCATTGGGATAGCCACCAGTATTATTATTATTATTTATTATTTATTATGTGTATTATCACAGTGCCTAGGAGTCCTAGTCATTACCTAGGACCCCCTTGTGCTAGGTCCGGTACAAACACAGAACAAAAAGATTGTCCCTGCCTCAAAGAGGTTTCAATGTAAGTATAAGACAAGAAACAACAGATGGATACATACAGACAGATGGATACATACAGACAGATGGGAGAGTGCAAGGAAACTTACAGTACATCTACACAGCAATTAAACACCCACAGCTGGCCCGGGTCAGCTGACTCAGGCTTACAGGGCTCAGGTTGCAGGGCTGTAAAATTGCTGTGTAGATGTTTGGGCTGGACCCGAGCTCTGGGACCCTGTGAGGGGGGAGAGCCTGGGCTCCAGTCTGAGCCTGAATGTCTACACAGCCTGAGCACCGTGAGCCTGAGTCAGCTGATCCTGGTGATAGCCGTGCTGTGCGTCTTTTATTCCAGTGTAGATGTACCCAATGAGACAGTATTGGTCAGCATGAGAGGCAGTGGTTTCAGCACACCAGCAGCCTAACCATAGTCAATATTTTTGTAGGCAAAGGAGAGTTTAAAGGAGGGTTTTAAAGGAGGATACCTTGTTAGATTGCAGATGTTTATGGGGAGCTTCTCCCAAACATGAGGGGTGGGATGGGAGAAAGCACTATCCAGTATCTATGGGAGAAGGAAAGTATTTACTGATGCTATGATATCATTCCTAGAAATGTTACTTTTGGTACCTCTGACATGATGCCCCTATGGCACATATTATTTCTTTGTCATTCCATTCATTTTTTCTAGGTAAGTGTGTAATATATTTACTGGCTAGATTCATTCTTCTCTGGGTTTGAGTGGCAGAAGACATGGGCTATTGGTACGACATTTTGTTGCTTAAAATAATAATGCCAGAAGTCAAATTTAATAGCATGTCTTCTACTTTTGTTCATTAGGGGATAGTGGTGCTCTCTTCCATACATCACACGTTCACACTGTTTGCATCACTTTATATTTTTAGGTTTCCTCATATAGGACCTGATCCAGAACCCATTGAAGTCAGTAGGAATCTTTCCATTGACTTTAGTGGACATTGGATCAGGCCCAGAGTGCTCATCTTCTATGTGTAGTATACACAGGACATATTTCTTACTCTCTCTTTCCCCAGCCAACTGACACATAGTCAGACTTCAGGTAATCAGTAGAAAATAACTTTTGTGTTTCAGAATAGAATGTCCATATTGGGCAGTTATTCTGCAATAGCTACATTATTCCAGAATAGTTTAGCACAACATGATCCTGGTCCAGGACTGGGCTTGTATGCCCAACGATTATCCAAATAATAATAATAGCTATTCCTGTGAATTTCCTCTGTGTAGACAAGGCCTAAGTGATTTTCCCAAGGTCACACAGGAAGTCAGTGGTGGAGCAAGGAATTGGGACATACCTCATAGGGTGACATCAGAAGGGGCAGGTTTATTTTGGAGAGAAGCAAGAGAACAGTCTTAAAATTTTAAGGCAAAATTTTCATGTGTGTCTTAGTTGTGCCCACAGAACTAAGGGCTTCACCCTCTGAGGGCTAGTCTACACTGGCAACGCTAAAGCGCTTTAACGTGCCTTGTGTGGTCGCGGCGCAGTGCTGGGAGAGAGCTCTCCCAGCACTCTAAAAAACCCACCTCCATGAGGGGCATGGCTCCCAGTGCTGGTGCACCGTCTACACTGGTGCTTTACAGCACTGAAACTTTCTGCACTCAGAAGGGTGTTTTTTCACACCTCTGAGCGAGAAAGTTTCAGCGCTGTAAATTGCCGGTGTAGACAAGCCCTTAGTGCACAAAATCCTCATTTACACGCATCAATCAGTAATTGCCTGCAGAAGCACACATTTGGGTGTGAAATTAAATGATTTTCATATGCAAATTACCAATTGTGTTTGAGTACATGCATATTACTTACATTTACAATTTGATCATTTGAAAATATTATTTGTTCAGTTCTGGACACCTCATTAAGATGGATGAGTAGCTGCTTCCCACACATGTGTTGTTTGGAGATGAAATGATAAAGTTAGAAGCTTGTCCTTTCCAAGCTCTAGCCACAAATTGCTTCACTGCAGATTTCAGCCTTGAATTATTTTGCCAGTTTGGTGCACTTCTGCAATCCCCTGTTGATAAATATCACAGAGGTGGCAGTAGGGAAGCAGAAATGCATATAGGACCCACGTCACCTCCCATTGACCATTGAAGGTAATGGAAGTTTTTCCACTGACATCACTAGGAGTAGGATTTCACTCTCACTCTTTATTTTCAGTATCTTGCAAGCACACACACTGTACCTGTCTCCTAGAAAAATACTGCTGACACCTGAAATTTGTGTGTGGGGGTTCCTTCCATAGACAACCCAACAAAAGAGTGTGAGAAGCAAATTAGTGAAACTGCTTCTCTGGATTCATAAAAACTACAAGCATGAAAATTCTACCATCTTAGCTGATTCATGCAAAGAAAAAAAATGTTTCACCAAAATTTTCTACAAAGCTGGAGAAATAATAATGAAATGTAAACCAGGACTGTTTCTTTCTACAACAAAACTTTGATAACATTCATTTCTCTTCCGATATTCACATTAATTTCCTATGTAGACAACATTTACTATTCAAGATCTTTACGCACATGGACAAAACATATCCAAACAATTGTCATTGTGAGTGTTGTGTTAACGATTCCTGCAAATCTATCAAAACTGGGAGCAGAAAAAAGGTATTAATTAATGGGAGATATTACCATATAGGAAAAGTTGTGAGAGTATTCAGTGAGCTGTCAAAACAGTAGATGAAAGCTATGGAGGTGGTGTTCACATTTCTGACAAAAGCATTTCTAAAAATTTGCTTTTTTATTTTTAAGTAAATGCAACAAAACATGCCACCTACTAATCATTTAACAACTGTGGATAACTCTTTATGGCAAGCAAATCAAGTTTATTTTAGTATGGAAAAAATGTATAAAGGCTGTGTGAAGCAGGCTATAAAAAGAATTAAAAATTTAATGGAAAATTGATGAGTAGATTAAATGCAGCAAGAAAATGGAAACTATCGCGTTAGTCAATATTAACACCGCCATTGAGACAGAATAGAGAGTGTATAATAGGTGAAATGGTTTATGCCAAATATGAACCATGGCTATATTGAATATAAACAAAACACAAACTATTTTACAAACCTGTAGGTTTCCATGCTTTCTTTTAAAAGAATACTAAAACTGCTTAGGACCAAGTTCATCCTCCATAAAACTCAATGGAAGTTTTTCTGTTGACTTCAGTAAGATTTTGATTGAACCAATAAAAAAAAAAATCAGAAGGTTTTACCCAGCTGTGACTTCTAACAAGTTCTCAGATATTCCCGAACTCAGCTACTTAGTTAAAGAAATTATTTAGTGGATATATTCCAGCGTATTGTGAGGCACTTTCAAATAAAAGACACAGGAGAGCAGAGGAGACTTGGTTTTTCAAAACCTGTTCACTCAAGAATGAAACCTATTATGTACAGAGTTTGTAGATTCAGGGTCTGATTCTTCTTTCACAGTCCTGTAAATCCATAGTAGCTCTTTTGACTTTAATGAAGTTATATTGGTGTAAAACTAATGTAAGCGAGAAAAGAGTCAGACCCTCTGTATATAATCTACATATAATATTTACATTTCTCTCTCTCTCCCTCTCTCTATATATAGGCTGCAGTTATATTTCTCTGTAGTTTGCCTTGAGAGGTAGCCTGGTAACCACTGTGCAGTGCTCAGGTTTTAACAGCTGGTGTGCAGGCTTTATAATCTAGATTATATGAGATAGTATCTACACTTTATTATTTGTTGTATTGGACAGAGGACTGAAGTCTGATTTCAATCAGATAACTGTATTTTGTTCCCTGCTTGTAGGCTTTGATTGATAAACTTAAGCATGTACAACAAACAACAAATGAGATCAGATATGTTGTTCCAATACATTCACAGTCAGTTGTGCATTTCTAATGGCTTTGCATGCTGGTAAACTGTCATTTGGTTGCAGCAGTTTACAAGTGACTCAGACAAAGATGACTACACCCTGAAGGCTGTCAGTTTCTACATCACTGGTCCCTAAAACATACATTTCAGTCTATAAAATAAATCTTCATAGGGCCATGCCAGGGTTTCACAAAACACAATATGGTAAGTAAAAAAGCTGCCCAGAGTCTGAGTTCATGTGCAGCTGAAATCCTAACGAATAAAGCCTAGCCATCTAAATTGAAACAAAACAATTCACTTCAGAAATATAAAGGAAAGCATTTTAAAACTCCATTCAAATTCTTTATTTTAAAGCCTGATTCTCATTTACACTCAGACTCCTTTACACTACTAGAACGGGCAAAGGGCCTTATTTGTACACACTTTACGGCTCTTTTACACCATCACAGTGGTGTAATGGGCCCTTAGTTTAAATGAGCGTTAGATACAGGATGAATTTATTAGTGAAATCAAAACGCTGATAGCATTGGCTAGCATTAGGGTCATGCTTTGCTCACTTATACAGAGGGTTCAATTCTCTACTGGTTATATCAAATATATCGTAAAAAGCAACACCGGTGTAAAGTTGGACGCCACCCACTCTGCACTCTTGAAATGATTCTTCTCTTGCACAGATGTAGTTGCACCTGTGCTGGCTGACTCTGTGAACTGATATGCAAATTCCAAAAGGGGTATAATATGCAAAAATTGACATAGGGCATATTCTCTCGCTGGGTGTTAGGTAAAATTGGTTTAAGTGGCTGTGTAAACTGACATCTATGAGGCTGCTCTAATCTGAAGTGCAACACTGAAATACAAGGATTTCACTTAGTAATGACATCTAACAATGCCAGTCTTTGTGCCCGTTCCTTTAAGATGAGAAATGCACCTCCCTTTACTGCCATTGCTGTGCAAAATTAGTCCACAGCATGTAGACTACGGAAATCTGTTTTTTTATACACATATGTTCATAGACAACTAGAGAGCATCCTTCATCCCAGGAAATAAACTGGCACATAGGTATTAATAAATACAAAATTAATACATAAAAGAAAAGTCAGAGGTGAGAATATCATTTAGTTCACAGGGTTTCACAAGCAAATTTTTCCAAAGTAATTTTAAGGATTAACCCCAAGAGTCCAATCCAACAAAGTCTCTTATGAACCTAAAGTTCTATTCCACTTGACTTCAAGCTGCTTTGGTTTTATAGACTCATAGACTTTAAGGTCAGAAGGGACCATTATGATCATCTAGTCTGACCTCCTGCACAACGCAGGCCACAGAATCTCACCCACCCACTCCTGTAACAAACCCCTAACCTATGTCTGAGTTACTAAAGTCCTCAAATCGTGGTTTCCTTCAAGAAGGAATGTTACATTTGGCCTCCTGTACATTTAAGGAGATAGTACCTCCCTCAGTATGTGGCTCCAGAGACTAAAACCCTCTGCTTATGTTTTTTTTTTTTTTTTTTTTTTAATATTCCACAGTAAGGAAAGGAAAGTACACCCCCTCCATGATGAGGCAGAAAATCCTACAAAATTCCCATCAGGAAGTAATCTGATTTAAAATCATTTTTATGTTGAAGGAATTTTAGGGTCACATTCACCTCAGTCTAGAGTGAATTTACATTGTCAGAGTAGGTGACTTAATATTTTTATCTTCTTTAAGAAAAAAGTAAAAAGAATAGCCCATGCAAACCAAAGGAGCATGTGTGCCTTTATGGTTTGGGGAGTGGCAGCTTAGGAGTAATTGGGAAGGAAGGTTGGCATAACATATATGGGTTATAATGTCAGGGAGCAACAGGCAAGGAATGACAGCATATTTCTCTGCTAGGAGCAACGCTGCAAACAAAGAGAAGATTCTCGGATAACCCCCATCCTTGTACTTTGTATCTGTTTGGTTCCTCTTATTTCTCCCTCTCCCCAACAGAAAAAAGGACTTTAAGAAAAGTGTTCGTGATTGTGTATAGATAGATACATTAGATATCTGTGCCAGTGTGTTTCTTTTATAAATGGATACAGAAGTGTGTCCCCATGCAAAGTGGCCCAAGGATTGCGATGACAATTCCTCGACATTGGGGAGCCTTAGTGTAGTGCTTTCCTTTCAGATCATTTGTTTATGGACTACACAGGGATTTGCTCCACTAAAATAGAGAGTCCTCCTTTCCACTTGTTGGGCATAGTAAGCTCAAAATCAAGGACCTCTTCCTGAAAAGGCCCTGTCTCCAACCTCTTCATGTCTACACCAGGGAGCATTATCTTGAGCACTTCAGCTGATCTGAACTGACATGATATCACACAAGGAATGAAGTGGTCTCAGATAACCATGGCTTAAACCATGTAAGGCTTTGTATGTTAAAACCAGCCCCTTCAGTTTCTCATGGATATGATCTAGTGTAGATCTTGGTTCCCCGTGAAAACCATCACACAGCAGGTGGGCAGCCATGTTTTACACCCACTAAAGTTCCAAGTGTTTTTAATGTGCAGTCCCACATAGTGCACATTTGCAGCAATCCATTCGTGAGGTGACAGGGATGTGGATTGCTGTGGCGAGGACTGCAGCAGAAGGAATAGTTGCAACTTTCTGTGAAGCACTTTTCTGACCAAGAAGCACTTTGCCATTGTAACTTTCTGGCTATCTGAATATAATCCCCAAGATATAAAATAAGAACCATAAGTACTAGATCTCTGTAGGTAAAAAGAAGCAAGCTCCCTCAATTGAAACAATCTGTGCCATTTCTTCAATTGTTTGTCCCTATCTACCAGCAGTCTCATGTGATTAAGGGCCTGCCTTCACAGGGAAATAGCTATTGCTATAGGAAGTAGATTTAGCTAAACTGCAAAAAGGCATTCAGTGAGAAATAAGAGTGTCCACACAGGGAATTAATGTCGAATAGCTATTGTTAAATTCATACCCCCTAATTATTTTGCAATAGCTTCCCCAGGTAGCCAAGCATTAAGTCTTAGCTAACTCAGTGTTACCCAGGTCATTGGCTAAGTTGATCAATGGCACCAAACAAGTGCAATGAAACAGACTCCCACATGTAGGGACACGAACAACCAGACCACCTCTCTGTCCTTCTCACATACATATTGAACAGGGTGTGTGACAAAATAGTATTCTGCAGTATCCCAAATAAAAGCCTATTTGGCAGATGAACACTCATCCAAATGAATCGTTATAGGGCTTTTCAGAAAGTAAGGTTTTTTTATACAATAGTTGAACATATCTTATTTTCTTTTGCTAAGTAACATGGGAAAATATTGAGAAAAACAACTTGATACACCTCTACCCTGATATAATGCGACCCAATATAACATGAATTCAGATATAACGCGGTAAAGCAGCACTCTGGGGAGGGAGGGCGGGGCTGCACACTCCGGCGGATCAAAGCAAGTTCGATATAACGCAGTTTCACCTATAATGTAGTAAGATTTTTTGGCTCCTGAGGACAGCGTTATATCGGGGCAGAGGTGTGCTTTAAACAACCAAACAATGGCTATTCGTCTGTTCCATCCCCTCTGGAGTAGTGACTCATAAGGGTATTGTAAGGTCTGAACTGCTCATCATGTCACTGGTCCATAGGAAATTTTGAGAGTAGCATGAGGGTAAAATAGATCTCAAGTGGCCGCATATGAACATAAGCATAAGCAGTTCCTAGGACAAATGCTGAACAAATCGACAACAGAAAAATGCTTCTCTGAAAAAACTCTTACTCCTATGTACAGTCACTGTAAAGTTCCCTCCACTTTGAGCTAGTGCAATATTAAAGTATTAACTTGCATAATAACACTACCTTATTTTTTGACAACCAGTGGTTGGGTGTTTTGCAGCTGGGACTCCAATTTAACAGCTGATAATTTTCTCTGCTGTTTTGCCACCTTCCCTGTCTTGCATGTCTTCCACCTACACACATGCTTAGTGACTTTCACACTCAATCCCTGCAAGCATTTTCCATGAGGCCAATTTTCCTTACTACACAGGGGCAAACAGACTTCCAGAAAACCTCACCTGCTTTTCAGGTTTGACTTCATAGTAGCTCATTATTTTTGCCTCATCTCATTAGGTACCCTCAGTTTTTATACATTTCTTACCTGCATCAGCAGGAAACATACATTTCCTCTTTTCACAACATCCATTTGGAAGCTGAACATCTGCATGAACTAAAGAGGTATTAATCATTATTATGATTACATCTTAATAGGACTCGAGGTAAAATCCCAGCCCCCTTAAAGTCAATGGCAAAACTCCCATCGACTTCAATGGGGCTAGAATTTTACCTTTGGTATAGCTGGGAACCAAAATATAGATAGTGGTCATATTCAGGGACACCTTAACAATAAGAGTAGAGTATAGAAGGGTCCCTCCAGCCAACTATTATTGACTACCATGAAGGCTTAACCTTCTTGCCTTTCCTCAGCTTTCCTCCTTTTTACCTATGCCATTGGTGAGCTGGGCTGTAGATAATTAGTTCTGATATCATTGACTCCCAATTTGGTGCAACGTTAATGGTTGTTGTCATTGCTCTTTTCCTCTCCTTTCTCAAGTGATATATTTCCCAAGTGGTGGCAATTCCAGTTGCTTCTGTGGATGCTCTCAGCACTGTTGCCTTTGTACCAGCTGTGTTCCTAAGAGGCACTTAGCAAAATGTATTCATCACATGTTTTTCAACCATTGATGTGCTCTCCATGCACCTACTTTCAGCTTCCTCCCGTAAGCCTAGTAGTGATGTTTGCTGTATTTCAAATGCTTGTGTGGATGGATGGACTCCCTAGAAAGATGTATGTTGTATTTTAAGTGTCCCATAGCAAAGCTTTGGCATATCCATTGTCAGGTACAGTCTGCTGCAGCTTCTGGTTCAAATCTTTAGCAAGTTCTAGCACAAAGAAGCATCCAAATAGCAAATGTAGATTCTATTTCATGATAAAACTCTCACATCTACTTCTACTGATTTTAAAAGAAGAAGAAAAAACAATCAAAATCTTGCAATCCTGCATTGCTTCAAAATCCAAGCAAATAATACTAGATATCAATTCAGATGCAATTGGAAATACTCACACAGTGTGAGTAATCATAGTATTTCTGTAGAGATCACGAAGTTCTTAGCAGATTAATTAGCACAACTCAACATATCAAAAATCAAAAGGTGATGCTGCAGTCAACCACAGTTCACTTACATACCTTTAAATGGTGAATGGACATGTTTACTTGCAATGGCATTTGCTGGGGTTTCTGAAAGGGGGAAAGAGATGGGTCTTTAGCTACTGCAAAAACAAGCCTTTCACAATATAATGGCCCTATTTTAGTTAACAAGTTGTCAGTCTTTAATGACTAGAGGTGTAGCAGCTGGTTTTGATGTAATTTCTTTTGAGACCACTAGATTACAAGCAGTTTATTGCATTCTTCTCTCAAGACTGCTCCCTGGATACAGCCTAATGTCAAGAGGTCAAAGGTCTAAAGCCAGAAGCTAAAGGATTTGTCATCATTTAACAGGTCACTTGTTGCTATGTACTATGCAAACTGGACGGTTCCTTGGAGCTTATCAAAATGGTACAATACATTTTGTATTTTCAAATCTCCACGGGGAAAAGTGGGAATGATCCAATTCTGAAAGTGAAGTTCTTACAAGCAATAATCAGAGTGTGTCTGTCTGTGTGTCAATGACAAAAGCACACAGAGAATTAAATTAACACCTTACCCACATAGGGCACTATTCTGTTTTCAGGCAAAAATCTCAGTGACCTCAATAGAGGTGTTAACAGACATCATATAAGCACATAGGGCCAGATCCTCAGCTGGTGTATATCCAGGCGGCTCTGTTATACCAGTGTAACTGAAGTAACTCCTTTGATCTGAGTGTTTCCATTGCTCTCAGTTACACTGGAGTAACTCCATTGCAATCACTGAAGTTCCTCAAATTTCACATCAGCACAACTGAAAGCAATTGCAGTACTGAAGTCAATGGGAATTACTGTGATTTTATATTGATATAAGTAAGAGCAGAATTTGCCCTACAGATCTGCAGTAAGCAGCCTGCGAGTTATTGTCTGTAAATTATGCATTAATATAGGAGCATTGCTTTTGAAGGTTCCTAAGAAACATCTGTAAATCTAAAAATATGGGAAACAGAGAAATTGGATTAGACAATCCACTGAGGACACTACAGATCATATAGGTCTATTGTTTATGCAACCTTTCTGCTTTTTCAGAGTCGGAGACTCCAGCAGATAAGGGGTATTGCTATCCATGGAGTTTATTCTTACAAGAAGAGCCCTGCTTTTGAAAATTAGGGTGAGCAAACAAAAGGGCAGAAGAGACTCATTTTCTTAATAGTTTTACTGACAAATTATATCCTTCAGGTTTTGGAGGAAGCATTCTGCTTCCACTCTAGTTCCTTACGACTGTGACCCTCTGGCTGTACAGAAAGGAGAGAGTCACCTTTTATTGTGGGAATGCATATAGATTCCAGTTCTAAGTATTATATGCATACTAAGCTGGAAATTGACATTCAGGTACCTTCCAAAGATAGAGTGTGAATCGATCAGAGAATCTTGCTCCCTTTGCTCCTTCAATATTGCCGTCCTGGACTTTGCATGACAACCATATTTTGAATAAGGTCAGACATTTCCTACAAGATCGTTCTCTTCCAAGGACTTTAACAAAGGTAAGAAAATATTGCAGTATTTTATAAAGGAAGATTTGAGAGTGCAGTCTGCCATGAGACATTACGTGACAGGCTTTTTCTGGCATAAACTCTCTCAGTATTAAATTGTTTAGACTTTCAGATTTAAATAAGCTGCTTTAGCAGCCAGGATCTCAGATGAGCTTTGGCCAGGGCTTCTTTCGACTGGTCATGCCCCTTATGACAGGAGCTGGGGGTGAGGTGAAGGAATATACACAAGGAACAGTCTATGCAGGAGAAACACTTTGGAGGTTGGGTTCACCAGGCTTAAGTTTGGTTTGCACCAGCAGCCATGCAAAGTAGCTGGAGCACAGCCCAGAATTGGTCCCTCTATTTTTCTCTCTGATGATGTTTCGTTATGTTCTCATTTTTAAATTTAAAATTTTAAAGTTTTATGACCAAAATATATATTTAACTCCTTGAAACAGGGACTGTCTCTTACTGTATATTTGTAAGAATATAGAGCTCAGATTCTGATTGGGGCCCTGGGTACTACAGTAATATGACTCAGCCATCAGCAGGGATTAAACCTGGGGGCTTCTGTCTCTAAAGCATAGGCTTCTACTACTTGAATTTGAAGACTAAGGGCTAGATCTGCCAAAGAACTTAGGTGCCTAACTGTCTCTTTAGGTGACTAAATCCCAGAATCAGGCCACACTGGGATTCACAACACCCCACCCCCACCCCCCGCCCTCAGCTGTTAAACCCTTGCAGATGCCTATATTTTTGCTATAAAAGTTGCCTAGGCACCTATGTTTCTGTCTCTGAGCATGCACACTGCAGCCCCATGCCAGGCATTCGAACACCTTAGCCCCAGAATGATGCACAAACCAGGGGAAGACAGGTAGTCTTCCTCCTAAATCACTTGCAGGGCCTGATCATAGTAAGCGTGCTCAGACATCAGGCTCCTACAGATGAGTTTACACAAGATAGCCCACCTTAAAACTTTTAGCCCTAGACCACTCACCTAGCATGCGAGTGACCCCTGCTTCATGCCCCCCCTCCACGTGAGGAGGAAAAGGGGATTTGAACTGGAATCTGCCAGTGTGTGCTCTGCCCACTGGACTCAGAGATATTCTGGTGTGGGGCTCCCTCAATACTGCCTGTTGAAGTTGTTCCACTGTGGATAAATAATGAAAGAATCACTGGGCCAGAGAGCACACTGGGCACAGACATGAGCATAACTCTGTAGCCTAGTGGTCAGAGCACTCACCTGGGGGACCCAGGATTCCAGCTCACCTGAGACAATATATATACATATTGGTAATAATCCACAGAGGAATAGCTTCAGCAGGAGGTACTGAGGGAACACCACCTCAGAAATACCCCATAGGCCAGTGATTAGAGCACTCATCTGAGAGGTGGCAGCTTCCCCTTCAAATCTCTGTTCCCCCTCAGCTAGAGGGGGGACTTGAATGGGGGGGTCTCCCATATCCCAGGTGAGTACCCTAACCACTCAGCTAAATGTTGTAAAGTGGGCACCACCACCATACCCCCCCCCCCTCCCCGCACCTCCCATTGCTAATATGACATAGGCACCCAGCACCAAGAGAGGTTTGCAGCTAAGAATCCCAAGCAGGGGGAGGCACTTCACTGCAGCTTGGTCTTGGCACCTATCTCTGAGAGGGGCAGGGCTTAGCACACAGCCCTTGGCGTAGCATCTCCTGTTGGCTATTTTAGGCAAGGAGCTGCCTATCATGCTGGCCTTTGTGAATCCCATTCTGAGGCACCTGCCTCTCCCCATTCATTGCATAGGGAGCATAGGTACTGAACTCAGGCTTTGAGAATCCCAATGATTTTCTAGGTGCCTAAAAGTTAGATGTGATGATGCTGAATGTCATCATGCCTAAGCTTCTTTATGAATCTAGCCCTAAATCCATTAGGCGGGGGCAGCAGTAGATCAATCAGATAAAGGCGGACACACATACAATTGGCCAGTGTGTTACACAAGTAAATAATAAATAATAATGCCTTTCAGATAGGGAAAATATGCTGCTACTTTCTAGAGTATTTGGAATAGATCAGTGAGTTGCAACTGTAAAAGAAGAAAAATTCTAGAATGTGGAATCAGTCTGTTTGCTTTAACCATTAGAATGTGTATCAGTGTTTTATCTGCGCAGAAGGCAATGATTTGCTGCCGTCTGTCCGAACCCACTAATGCTGCTGTTAAGATTACCATCAGAAGTACTCTCTGAATTTAGAAAGAATTGTCCTATCACATGTTGTATGTGTCGTTTAATAAACCCAGGGACAGCTTTATACATTTTCCCTCCGCATTTGGGAGAGCTATATTAAACACATTATCCAGAGAATTTGTTATTGGCAATGTTACAGGGAGTGCTGATGGTCCGAGAGTAATAGTGTGCAGCAGATTTCCCTCTCCCCCCCCCCCACATTCTTTTTAAGCTGTATCTAGGTCAAACAAGAGCAGTGCAAGTTGCCAGTCCATACACTAGAAGTTGTAGTTCCCATGTGATGTCTCCATAAATTTCCAAACCACACATCCTTCAGAAAAAAAATAAAGCTCATTATTTTGTTACAGCCATGATTTTCATGTCCTTCTATAGGAGCGTGTGTCAGCATTTCCATTAGAAAGCCTGCTTTTGAGAGGTTTGTGTAACTCACCTATAAAAATTTGCTTTCAGCTGAATCTCAGCTCAAGCCAACCAATACCGTATATATACAAATGTTCTACATTTTTCTAAAGTAATAGTCCAATCAGTACATTTTATAATAGTGCTGCTGCAATGTCTAGGATGTAGAATATTATAGTATGTTTTAATGGAGGGGGGGTGTTTTGGCCTTATTTTAGTTAGGAATGCAAATATATGTGTATGTGTGTGTTTAGTATTGTAAGATGCTTTGGGTCTTCTGTAAATCAAAAGCTTTTGATTTTAAGAAGTGAAAAATTGGGCAAGTGAAGATGAGCTGTATTATGGACCACGTTTTTTCTGGCAATTTGAAAATGAATCTATACCTAATATCAAAGTCGAAAAGAAAATATTACTGCTTGTGCTCACAACATGTCTCCTGATAATTAATACACAGCCAGATCCTCAGCTGGTATAAATGGAAGTAGATGGAACAATGCTGATTTGTACCAGATGAAGATCAGGCTCACATTTTTTTTAAACCATTCAAAGTGCATGGATCTTACTAGCATAGTTACCACTAGACTAAAAGCCTTTTTTAACTCTTGGCTACATAATAAATTATTTCTTTTTTTAAAATGCTACCTTTTATGTTTTACACTCAGAGCAATTTATATATTTATTCATCGGAAGGTTTTTATACCAGTAGGTTTACCCTTATAAAACAAGTACAATCCAAACAAAAAATTAACATTAGGATTTTAGTGCAAACTAAACCAAAAACCAAGCAACTCAACAATAGGAAATTCAAAAATATCTCATTCATGCCAGGCAGCCTTTTTGCATTTATGGCATGAATAAAGATGGACTGTGACTGTGAGCCACGTTATGTAGAAGTTTGTCGTTATTTTTTTCTTTACTTATTTCATAGCCACACAATGGTGCATTTCTTAAATCCACTCTTTTGTTCTGAAGATGAAAACGATAATATTTTACTAGCTACACTATCAAAGTTTACTCCAGTGCATCTTGCACACTCACACTGGTGCTTGAGCTGAATCACAAAGAACTTCCTAATTTTTCTCTGTCCTTCGCAAATAACTGTGTACAGAACTAGCCTTCCCAAAATATGTAAAAGGTTAGGGTGAAATCTACTTCATTACAGAACTATGATTCAAAGGATGTAGTCATACACTTTGGGATAATATCCTTTGTTTCTTCCACGGACAAGATCCATTACTTGGACATTCAGAGTTCACCTGAAGAACAATCACTAAGAGTATGTCTTCACTACCTGCTGGATTGGCGGGCAGCAATCGATCCAGCAGGGATCAATTTATTGCGTCTAGTCTAGACTAGACGTGATAAATTGACCCCCGTGCGCTCTCCCATCGACTCCTGTACTCCACCACCAAGAGAGGTGCAGGCGAAGTTGACGGGGGAGCAGCAGCAGTCAATTCACTGCAGTGAAGACACCACGGTAAGTCGATCTAAGTACGTCGACTTCAGCTATGTTATTCACTTAGCTGAAGTTGCGTAACTTAGATCGATCCCCCCCCCCAGTGTAGACCAGAGTAACCACAATGCGACTTAAGCTCCTGCTTAAATTTAACTATATCCTTAAGTGCTTTGAGGCATCAAAGCCAGATTGTTCAGTACCATGCAGAATAGACCTCTAAGGGTCTGACTCAGCAAAGCACTTAAGCACGTGCTTAACTTTAAACTTTGAACAGGAATAGATTTTAGCACATTTAAAATGTAAACATATAAATTAGAGCCCAAGAACATTCGGTTTATCTTTGAAATGGGAATTCTTTCAAAAGACCTCTATTGTAGGTCTAAATTAAAACATACTCATCTGCTCATTAAACTCCTTTCTTGGAGGTAATACCACCTGAATGCACAGTATTATCTAGTTGCTCAAATTTATGTAGAAGTTTCAAACATGTATGGTGAATTAATCAGCTGCACTCTTCTTGCAAAAAAACAAGCTCTCAGAGTTCTATATTTCTCCCATATCCTGGTGATGCCAAACACAGTGGCGCCATGGGATATGTGATAGCAAAGAAAATGCAACACTAGAAGATGGCAGTGGCAGGCATGGCATTGGCTGGCATGAGATGTAAAACAGCAAATCCAGACATACCCTTTCTTATTATCAAAATATAAGAATGCCTGCAACATGTAGGCATGAAAATACCAAATGCCAGTTTTTTAGGGTTCTTAAAAATCTGAAATATATTTTGCAGAGGGGGCAATGTGGGACTGGGAAATGTCTTCATTTATTTCCAGTTTAAAACAAAAACTTTTTCTAACTAAAACAAAGAAGGAGCTGCCACTTAACAGACAAAGTGAGCTAGTCTGGATCCGAAAGGGAGCCTGCTTCCCATTTTGGGAAATACTGCAGCATATCGGTAGGACAGTCTGTTACCTGTACAATTTGAATTGGGAGCTGAGAGTACTGTACCTCCCCTGGTTTTTTGAAGATACCTGCCATTTGGAACACTCTCATTCATTCTAAATTGCTTCTGAGAAGTATTTTTATGAGCTCTAGGGGTGATCCATCTCCGACACTGGGGATTTAGCTACACACTTAGAGGAGGTGAACTAAATTTTCCCTTCAATTTGTTGGGAGAATTTTGATGAAAAGCTACTGAAAGCCCATAAGATTTCCCTCCAGTACATCTCTGCTGAGGGGGCTGAATTTGTTATCAGGAATTTCCCATTAATACTGTATGGTCTGCTAGTAACTGGAGGAAGGGAATTAAAGCAAATTACAACGAAATCCTAAGGGCCCAGCCAAATGGGATCCTTTTTTTCAAAGTATCTTCTTCCATATTCCACCTCTGGTCATGGTTTCTGAAGTTTGTATTGTGCAGCTAAAAATTTCAGATCCTCCATTTTTTGATTCATTTTTTTTAGGAGTTAGAGAGCACATTAAGAAAACTCCTAACATTTTTTCTTTCTTTTTCTGCATCAGACTTTGTCATATTTCATTTAATTCTTAGGATGGCAATCCCTGGGGGAGGGGACAAAACAAAACCCAGATATAGAGACAAAACCATTTTGGATCTGCAATTCCAGAATGTGTAGAGTGCTGGGAATTTGTGAAAATGTTAATGGGCTAGAAGTTAAACCCTCTACTGAGTTAAAAAGGAAGAACATCTGCATTTGAGGAGATAAGTTGCTGATACAAGCAAAAGAATTAATATTTTGGCTGCATAAAAAGCAGCTTTTAGCCATTTACTGAGGCAGTTAACATTTGGATAGAGACGTTTAAACCTTTAAAGTTTCTTGAATAACATAAAAAATGGAGGGAGATCTTATATTTCTATATATTGAGCATAGGGTACATATCAAAAAGGCATGCAAAATAATTAAAATAATACTTACAACATAATTATATTCTAAGGCCTGAAAGATGAGCCTTGAATGAATTGTCATTTTTCCCTAACCATTCACCCATGTTTGCTCAAACTGGTTAAATTCCCCCCCCACCCCCCCGGAAATGTTCCTTTATGGGGCCGGATCCAGCATCTATGGTCTGTAATGAGGAATAATTGAGAGAAGATGCTCAGATTATACAATGACAAGTACCTAGATACATAGACAAGGCAAAATATCCTAACAAATACAATTTGTAAAGTTGATGAATGACACAGCACCACAACAATGTTGTATTTAAAGAACCATTGCAGTTTCCAAACAACTTACCTTTTGGTATTTTGAAGTAATTATTTTAACATTTTTGGTAAGTAAATGACATTTTCTCACGAATGGTACCATTTTCTATCAAAACCGTAACTGAAATAATTCTAGACACACTGTCATGGAAAAGAAACTACTGACTCAAGAGATGATAATATAATTAAATTGTATGTCTTTTACACTTGCACATTGCTTTTATCTGGTACTAAGGAAAATAATGAAATCCAAATCAAAGTGAGCTACATCCTTCATGTACACATCCTGTATTGAAAATAAGGGTTTCGGGGGATTTACAGAAGTGAAGACATTTAGAATTAAAGCTGAAAAGTTATATGTTCTGCAATACCTAGATACAACTGGGTGTAGGTTTAACCACCTGAGTAAGATGCCTAACTATTGGACATATGCCACATTTCTGCCTTAATATTAAATTTCCTTGGTTTTGTGGGCTTAAGTAGTTTAATGTGTTTTTTGTAGTATCTTAATTTAAAACAAGAAGCTATGGATTGACTAGTTTGATTGGGAGATTTGTAAAAGCATGCCCCTTTATGATTAAGACAGGTATATGAGTTAAGTGGTCCAGCATTTAAAATTGATGGGATCAACCTTTATGTGTTTTTTGTCCTAAGAAAAGTAATGATAGCAGTGGAGTAAAGACACATAAAACTGCCTTGCTGGAGGAAGCTGGGCCTCCTATTACCTCTGTCAATTAAAGTCAATACAGGCTGTGTATCCACCTACTGGCAGCTTTAATCAGTGTCCATCATGTCCAGAGAAAAAAGCCTCAGAGATGGAGCAAGAAACTAGACCACTGTCAGCACCCTTTGTCCCTTCCATATGGATAGGACATGATTCCACAGGATTAGCCAACAATTATATGCTCTGAACTGATCAATTCAGTCAATTTACTGTGCAAAGTAAATTGATCCTTCAGAACAAAGGGTTCTGTCAGCAGGGAGGTACCTGAGAAAGCAGCATGCCTGTGTAAACAGTTCTGTCCTTGTCCCAGTGTGGAGTGGCCCAGCGCCATATGGTGCCACTATGAACTTATTAACTGACGGATTAACTCATCTCAGCATTTGGGATCCCCAGTTTCCAGCTGTGAGAATGATTGATGGGCTAACTACTGCTTCAGTCTTGGAAGTTATTTCCTCCATTTAACAGAGTCAAGAAGACAGAAAATTGCCCCCTTTGTAAATGCTAATCTCACCATTCCTTCGAACACCCAACATAGCAATTTATTCAAGGCAAAGTCTTAAAATTGGGATAGTACACATCAAATGCATACTAATTAGCAATTTCTTTTGAAGGCTCCATCGCTTATTAAGGGTCTCCTTTTCCATATGTTCATCATGCCCCACTTCACCCTTTAATTACAAAACAGCACTTTCTACTAATTGTGAGAAGGTACATTGTACCCAGTATCTGTATTAAAAACTATACTTTCTGAGGCCTAATTTAGGGTCAGATAGAAGGCAGACAGATAGGCAGGCATGAAAGCTTAGTACCACTGTCATCATCTTAAGCATATTCATTTTTAGCCCCCCTGGATGTGCTGCTTAAGGGAGCATTCCATGAAAAGAGTATTCTTTTGAGATGGCAAATTTCATGTTCTCACTGCATTGTTACCAACACTCAGTAATGAGGAGGTAGTTATTCCACTATTATTTACTAGGATCTTACTACCAAGATTTTTTTTTTTGTACTTTGTACTGGAAAATAAAAAACATTCAGTCAATAATAAAACAACAGTGCAGACGCTATATTGGAGACAGAATTTGTTAGTAGAATTTGCTCTATATTGACTCAGATCATATTTAGTTTCTTTTTTTACAACTCATAGCTTTAGCTCTGTTCATATATTCATTATATAATGGACCTTGAATTTTCCAAAGCCTAGAAATATGTTACCTGTAGATACTGACAGTCACATAAGATTTGCAGTATGAATGTGTAAAACATTAGGAACATTGTAAAAGAAAACCTGAGCAGGACAAAAAATTAATGTCTTGTTCTTGTTAGAAATACTGAAGTTTCTGTTTTGTCTTGCTTTCCTTATGTGACCCAGATAACTGTAACCATAATACCAATTATTTACATGTCATTATTAAGTCCATCATTATTAACAGCTGTAGCAACAGCTGCAGGTACATAAAGAATTGGTGGTCAAGCTTTAAAGTAGATATCGTTGCTATGGTGTTTTATTTTCTTATGATTTTCTAGACGACTTTGAGCTGGTTTAGTTAGTTATCTTCTGCAACACATACCGCTCCTAAAGACCTGACTGAGGTAAATGTGGGTTATGAAATGAGGAAAGCTGTAGAATGTGGATTAGAACAAAATAAGATTCAAATGCTTATTGGAATTTATGCTTCAATAATAACCTGTATCATTGCTTAAAGGACTAAAATGTCCAAGCGGTAGGAATTCAGTAGAAGAGGATCATTTTTAAAACTATTCAAGGGAAAATAAAATTCATGTTTCAGGGACACTAGAGCTGGTCAGAAAATGGAGGGAAATGTTCACTGAAATCTTTGCTAAAATATTTTTTGTTTTTTCTTGAAATTTCATTTTAATGGAAATTTTCCAACCAATCTAAGTGAGAAACATGAAGCCCTTATGTTTAGCAATGAACATGAAAAGAACAGTTATCTAATTGCATTTCATATTGCAGTATTTTAAATAACTACATGAAACCTTAAAACTGAGATTAAAATAGATGGGAGCTCATACAAGTCCCTGCTCCCAGTGCCCACGTTATGGGCTGATATCCACAAAATATACTGTAGAGAAGTACAGTCAATGCTGTGGTTGCCCTGTCATCCTTAACTTAGATATTCTTTCCAAATCTTGCTGTTCTTGTGGTAGCTATGCAAGATCAACAATTGCTTCCAGAGTCCCAGAGGGAAGACTTCACACAGTGCAGTAGCCTTTAACTTAGTTTCCTTGCCTTTGGAATAATACCATGCACCCACATAAGGCAAGCCAGAGTACTTGGGCTACATAAGGGTACACTTCAGAGAAGGTGGGGAAATGAAAACTGGGCCAGGTGTGGGGCAGATCCCCCGCAGCCTCTGTTACAGCCTAAGGAATTTCAGCGTATGTGCTGGAATAGCATTCAGTCTCCCTACTCCATTTGCAAGGGATTTTGAGCAACTGGAGCTACATAAATTTGAATCCAGAGATCCTCCATGTGCCTGTCCCCTTTGTGTGTTAGCCTATGTGGGGCCAGCATGACACCCTTGATTCAGTGTCTAATGGGTGCTCAGGTATACCTGCTTACCTGCTGTGCCCAGGGTGCCCCTGCAGAATGTGGAGGGTCTTGCACTGGCCCTCTGTACCATGGGTGAATTGCACTAACAGCATATGTCATTTTCATCCAAGGTTCTCAAAGTGCTTTACAAACATTAGTGAACCAATTAACCCCCACAGCACTCCTGTGAAGCAGGCAAGTATTGTCATATCTTTGTTCAAGTAGCTAGACTAGGAGGTTAAAAGACTTGCTCAATATCACACAGCAAGTCAGTTATGTAGGGAAGAATAGAACCTAAGAATCCTGGCTGCCAGTCTAGACTCTAACCTCAGCTTGTCAGACTCTTACTATTGTTTTACCAGTTATTCTGCATGTACTTTTCAGTGTGCGTGTGAGCATGTGTGCTCTAATTCTTTCAAGGGACAGTGGTCTCTTGCTTTCCCTTTTTGGAAATGCTATGAGAGTGTCTGCCATTCCAGTGAATAGCATTACTTTTATGCACCTGCATGGGAGTTAACATTATAATAATTACTGACTACTATTCAGCCTGGAAGTTGGCAATAAAGCATCTGAAACAGTTTGAAAGTTGCATGTTGCCAACTGTGAATTTTATCACGAGACTCGCCACATTTACTATTTTTCTTAAAGCCCAAGAACTTCGAGCTGAGAATCTCAACTTGCACTAAAAGAAGAAAAATATGTAATGTTCTCAGCCTCATGGTTGTGGGAAAAGCCTGAAAATGTAGTGAGTGGACCCAAAAGGCTCACAAATCAAGATGGCAAATAAAAAGAGCGCCAAAATTATTAGTCTTAGAAATCTCACAATTTTTAAGATAATCTCACAGTTTTTGGAGAGCTGACTATTTTTTGAATGTTTGGGGTTGGCAATATTGCATTTTCTTTGAAGTTTAATAATGGCTCTAAGGATTAAAACTATTTCACTTAGCAGGCATTTTATATGATATGTCAGGTCTGAGCCTGTTGAGATTTGAAATGGGCCAACATTTTAAACCTCAAAAATCACGTTTTAAAATGGAAACTGACAGACCCCTACAGTCTTGCAAGTGGTGATGCTATCATAATGAAATGTAATTAAATTGTCTCTGTCAGGGAGAGAGTTGGCCAATCATTCAGTGTACATTTTATGTGCCATCATTTCTTTCATTAGGTATTAGCTTCATCATCTTAAGGTGTTTTATTTTCAGCTTTAGCATCATGCTGATCAAACTGCACCTCTTATTCCTTTTAATTGCTAATGCTTTAAAGATGCTGCATCTTTCTGTTCACACTACCAAATCAATTTAGGCATCTCAAAAGCATTTCTAAAATATCAGATCCTATGTCAGCTGAGCAGAACAATGTGCTAATAATTATATTTCTCTTTCTAACAGGAGATAAAGCTCTAGAAAAGGTGACATACAGCCTAGGATATTCAGACTCTAGCTTGAAGGTCAATTGGACCTACAGACATATGTTACAAAATCGGCAACATGAAGGCTGACAAACCAAGAGATCAGTTACATGCATTTGGAATATTTAATTGCTGCCCTAACAGTTTAAGCAATAGTTTGGAAAGGTTCACAGATTCTTGTTCTCATAGGGTGATATTCAAACCTTGTGCAGTGGGCCAGCAGGAAGCCTATGCAGCAGTTAATCCCTATTTTGGAGACTTAAGAAGGCTTTAAATGGTACACCTTTCTTGTGCTAGCCCTCTGCAATGGGGAGAATTTCACTATACTGCATAAAGAGCCCTTACTGACTAGTCTACTGATAGTCTATGAGGGATGCTTTACCCCTAATATGTGAGCTTTTCTATTTAAGGACAAATCCTGCCTTCTCCTCCAGATGCACTGAGCTCCCCAGATGCAGTGGAACTAGTATAGTTCCAACGTCTGGGGAGGGGGCAGGATTAAGGGAACCACATAGAAGGTGTGCAACTCCTGAATGCAGTAGAGTTCTGCTTTATGGGGGCTGTCTGTACAGTGCTGTGCTGGCAGTGAGTAAAGTTTTTGTTTCTGAGGGTACCTCTTGGATCCACTTCTCATTTTCCCCTACAGTGCCCCGGGAACTGTGGCTGTTGCCTCACTGTCTCCCCACAGGACTCCTTTATACACTGTACAGTTATTCAGGCTGTAAGGAAAGATTTTTTCCTTTTTGAACAATTTTCAATTGTAAGCACTAAGATTTTTCCCACACAGTAACTCCTGTGGCCAACCCAGATAAACATAGCCCAAAGGGACAAAAGGAAGATGGGTTAAACCCTTGTGTAAGCAGGGAAGAGAGTAGACAGGTTGTAGGGTTGTCCAGGGTAAAACAAGTCACTTTTAAGAGTTTGAGCCATGGTCCATAGGGAGAGGAGAAACAAACTTTATTCCCACACTTTAGGTAAATTATTGAGTATTTTCTTGTCATGTAAATGTGACATAGAAGACTGGTGAGGGGGAAAACACAAGGACAACCCAAACCAACAATGAAGACATCTGCTCAATTCCCAGCAGCACTTAAAAACCCTTGTGAAATGCTAGGGTATATTAAAAGGAGTAGAGAATAATTGTTAACAATATTATAATGCTATTGGAGAGGAAGAATGACTTTGAGGTTAAGGCACTGGATTGGGACTCAGGAGGTCTGTTCCTGGTCTGCCACAGATTTCCTTTGTGATGTTGAACAACTCACATAATCTCAGAAGGCCATTCTATATAACAGGGGCTGCCCATAGTTTCAAGGTGCCACTTCAGCAGCAAAAACAATCTGGCCACAACCACTTTTCCTCAGCCATTCCTTGGGATAGCAAAGGAGCTTATATACTGGGGCTAAGCCCACTGAGGATTTCCTAGGGCATGGAAAAGCCTCAGCTGGCCAATCGAGATGGTCTTAAGGCTTTATTACATGAGAGAAGCACCAAAAAACCTCTGTGGGACAGAGGACCTGATCCTACATTTCCATGGCAAAATACCAGATTTATGGACTGTGGAAATTTTCACATAAACTGGTGCAAGTGCATTTTTAGGTCACTGGTCAAAAGAGCCATTGAATGCGCTGTTATAGGGGGACGTGCCTCATCAAGCTAATTGAAAAAGCAACAAATACTAATTTTCTGGCACTGTGCTGTCTAAGAGCTTTCTATTATACCCAAAGCATCAGGGACTTTGCTGTGACTTCAGTGCATTGCACATGCATGGAAACCCTTTTAGTTAAAATACTTGACCATACTTCATTGTTTATTGGCCAATATGTGTAACTTCATTTAACTTGTACAGCCTGCTTAGGTTATGCCTAATGACAGTTTTATTTGTTTTGCAGTTTTAGCCTTTCATTTTATTTTACTTTTGTTATGGTTTAACACTCCTTTAATTTATTAGAATTATAAATGCATTTGAAATGTGAATGCTCTCACAAACAAACACAGATCATTACCTTTTCCTTGCCATGTGTGCAACCTTTTGTGAAATCTACTCTGATGCACTGGATGTTGGTGAGAAAAATCAGAGCGGGAGATAGGCAGGAAGGAATGACAGAAAGCCTGTGTACATACTAAGTACCACTCATTAAACCAGATCCCCAATTAATATGACCACTACACAGAGGTGAAAGGGCAGAGAATTATTGCCAGTGGTCTCAGAAATGACAGGGAAGCAACAGATCATATTTCCATATTGACCTTCACCTTGCTTGCAAGGATCCTTGCATTGTACGCAGCAGCTTGTCCTTGTTGAACCTCATTCAGATTTCTTTTGGCCCAATCCTCTAATTTGT
>NW_020664420.1:47673717-47772991 GCF_002925995.2 Terrapene triunguis | reverse complement strand
CAGAGCCGGCCCTGGTCCCTTTGTATCCTATCCCTATCCTCCAGCATATCTACCACTCCTCCCAGTTTAGTGTCATCTGCAAACTTGCTGAGGGTGCAGTCCACGCCATCCTCCAGATCATTAATGAAAATATTGAACAAAACTGGCCCCAGGACTGACCCTTGGGGCACTCCGCTTGATACCGGCTGCCAACTAGACATGGAGCCATTGATCAGCACCCATTGAGCCCGACAATCTAGCCAGCTTTCTATCCACCTTATAGTCCATTCATCCAGCCCATACTTCTTTAACTTGCTGCCAAGAATACTGTGGGAGACCGTATCAAAAGCTTTGCTAAAGTCGAGGAATAACACATCCACTGCTTTCCCCTCATCCACAGAGCCAGTTTCTTGTCATAGAAGGCAATTAGGTTAGTCAGGCATGACTTGCCCTTGGTGAATCCATGCTGACTGTTCCTAATCACTTTCCTCTCCTCTGAGTGCTTCAGAATTGATTCCTTGAGGACCTGCTACATAATTTTTCCAGGGACTGAGGCTGACTGGCCTGTAGTTCCCCGGATCCTCCTCCTTCCCTTTTTTAAAGATGGGCACTACATTAGCCTTTTTCCAGTCATCCGGGACCTCCCTCGATCGCCATGAGTTTTCAAAGATAATGGCCAATGGCTCTGCAATCACATCCGCCAACTCCTTTAGCACCCTGGGATGCAGCGCATCCGGCCCCATGGACTTGTGCTAGTCCAGCTTTTCTAAATAGTCCTGAACCACTTCTTTCTCCACAGAGGGCTGGTCACCTCCTCCCCATGCTGTGCTGCCCAGTGCAGTAGTCTGGGAGCTGACCTTGTTCGTGAAGACAGAGGCAAAAAAAATCATTGAGTACATTAGCTTTTTCCACATCCTCTGTCACTAGGTTGCCTCCCTCATTCAGTAAGGGGCCCACACTTTCCTTGACTTTCTTCTTGTTGCTAACATACCTGAAGAAACCCTTCTTGTTACTCTTAAGATCTCTTGTCAGCTGCAACTCAAAGTGTGATTTGACCTTCCTGATTTCACTCCTGCATGCCTGAGCAATATTTTTATACCCCTCCCTGGTCATTTGTCCAATCGTCCTCTTCTTGTAAGCTTCTTTTTTGTGTTTAAGATCAGCAAGGATTTCACTGTTAAGCCAAGCTGGTTGCCTGCCATATTTACTATTCTTTCCACACATTGGGATGGTTTGTTCCTTCAGCCTCAATTAGGATTCTTTAAAATACAGCCAGCTCTCCTGGACTCCTTTCCTCCTCCTCATGTTATTCTCCCAGGGGATCCTGCCCATCAGTTCCCTGAGGGAGTCAAAGTCTGCTTTTCTGAAGTCCAGGGTCCATATTCTGCTGCTCTCCTTTCTTCCTTGTGTCAGGATCCTGAACTTGACCATCTCATGGTCACTGCCTCCCAGGTTCCCATCCACTTTTGCTTCCCCTACTAATTCTTCCCGGTTTGTGAGCAGCAGGTCAAGAAGAGCCCTGTCCCTAGTTGCTTCCTCCAGCACTTGCACCAGGAAATTGTCCCCTACACTTTCCAAAAACTTCCTGAATTGTCTGTGCACCGCTATATTGCTCTTCCAGCAGATATCAGGGTGATTAAAGTCTCCCATGAGAACCAGGGCCTGTGACCTAGTAACTTCTGCTAGTTGCCGGAAGAAAGCCTCGTCCACCTCATCTCCCTGGTCTGGTGGTCTATAGCAGACTCCCACCATGACATCACCCTTGTTGCTCACACTTCTAAACTTAATCCAGAGACTCTCAGGTTTTTCTGCAGTTTCATACCAGAGCTCTGAGCAGCCATACTGCTCTCTTACATACAACGTAACTCCCCCACCTTTTCTGCCCTGCCTGTCCTTCCTGAACAGTTTATATACATCCATGACAGTACTCCAGTCATGTGAGTTATCCCACCAAGTCTCTGTTATTCCAATTACATCATAGTTCCTTGACTGTGCCAGGACTTCCAGTTCTCCCTGCTTGTTTCCCAGGCTTCTTGCATTTGTGTATAAGCACTTAAGGTAACTCACTGATTGTCCTGCTTTCTCAGTATGAGACAGGAGTCCTCCCGTCTTGCGCTCTCCTGCTCGTGCTTCGTGCTTCCTCCCGGTATCCCATTTCCCCACTTACCTCAGGAGTTTGGTCTCCTTCCCCCGGTGAACCTAGTTTAAAGCCCTCCTCACTAGGTTAGCCAGCCTGCTTGCGAAGATGCTCTTCCCTCTCTTCGTTAGGTGGAGCCCGTCTCTGCCTAGCACGCCTCCTTCCTGGAACACCATCCTAGTGCAAATTAGAACAACCTTCATGCTGCTCTGGTTTGTGTGAAGGAATGGCCTGGCTATAAAACTGCCCAAGTATTGTGGGAGTATAAAAGTGGCATAAGGATACCTTAACATCTGGAGCCCCACTGAGCACCCTTCAGTTCCAGCTCAGGAGCATTGTAATGAAGGGGCTTGTACAATCAGACCCATTCATTTTTATACATTGTTAGAAAACCAAAAGGCAGAGACATTCAGGGTAAAACAAATGTTAAAAGACTCCAGCCACCTAGAGTTTGTCTGGATTAGAGGCTTCAACTTGACCAGCTAGCCCCATCTTAAGTACCTTAGAAATTTAAGATGTGTCAGTGAGAATGTGCTACCTAACACATTCCCAAAAATACCCTTTTCTAGTCTATTAAAGACTAATCCCTAGTAATAAAAGCAGTTGAAAACTTTTTAGGGACAACTTGAGCATGGTAGGTGCCTTTCTCTCAGGAGTTCTATAGAAGGTATGGAAAGACATCCTTTTCTATCCTGGGTGCTGGAAATGGGGTAGAGGCTAAGGCAACTTAAACCACCTTTCTATCTCCTTAATTCTGCTCCTCATCAGGTGCCTGCCCAGCTCCCAGCATAATTTGTGAGCCATTACGCCTTCACAGAATAGCCATTACACCTTTCAGAAAAACACCAAAAAGCCAAACCCTACCAAAACAAGACACTCCACTGAATGTGCTTATCCCACCGGGGAGAGAATGAGAGAACAAATAACACATGACGGCTGTTAGTCATGGTACCTCATCCACTACTGTAAGGCGCTCAGATTCTACAGTGATGATCACATTATAAGAACCTGAATAGAATAAACTTGTGAAATGTGTGCTGTTGTGCAGTTTTGAGGATTTGACAAGGTAAATTTTGAGGAAAATAATTCAGGAGATATGGTGGAACTGTCCAAATTCACTAACAAGTTTCTACTGCATCTTCTCTTCTCTGTGTTGAAGTTCAATAGGAGCCAATGTGGTGGGGATGTGGTGAATCAGACCCTGTTCATACTTCTTCTGCATCCCCCTCTAAGGCCCTCTGTTAGAACAGAGGTTGTGGCCTTCTCAGCAGTCTGGTGACTCCTGTGGATGGTTCATGTGGGCTTCCAGGGGTGAATCACGGCCCAGACGTGTTTTAATTCTGATGAAAAGTAATAGAAAAGTAAATACAAAAAATGAGCATAGACTTGCCTCTGAATCCTACTATCTTTATCCTTGGGGATTTGGATTCCATTACAACTATTAGCAAAGATCAAGGGCATTTTATTTTAAGGACTATTCTAATTGGGAAAAAGTTAATTCTACAAAACTAGAAATCAGCTAAAGAAATTAAAATTGATGTGCAGGCTGTAGTAGATGTATTGGATCCTTCAGCTGGGAGTTGAACCTAAAGCTCCAAGGGCATTTTTTCATAGCTCTCCAACTCCCTAGCCACTCCCCTCCCTCCATGCGTATTTTACCTTTGATGTCCTTGAGGTTCTTCTTCATCTCTCCCCTCATTCTGTTCTTGGGGCCACAGGGACACCTCTGCTACCTTCCCAAGTCACTGAGAGACACTTGGTAGCCTCTTCAACCAGACTCTTCATCTAGTCCCTTTCTCCTCTATCCTAAAAAGTGTTCTAGGCAAGTAGACTATGCCAACCTCCACTTCCAGTAGTGTATTTGGAACAGAAACTCTTCTAGTCCTGATGTGTCCCTTGGCTATTTAGTGAGCTGGGTAAGAGATCCCTCATTGCCCCTCAGAAGGGATGCTGACAACCATACTTTAGCTCAGAGTGAAACTGCAGGACACCAAATATGTTAACACCACCCCTCTATCCCAATAAAAACAACAGAAAATGTCACAAATTGGATCCTCTTTTTAAGTGTATGATTATTATTCCTGATGCTGCTCATTATCTGTTAAATGCTGCTGATATATTCGGCACTTCAGAAGTCACAAATAAAGGCAGTCCTTGCCCCACAGTCTAAGGTGGACACTGAGACGAGAAAGTGCACGGGAAGACCCAGGAGATGGCATTAATTTAGAATTTCTATTTTTTTAATGTTATTTTCAGTTCCCTTCATAAAGTGTTGAGAGATCATTTGACTCACATGGATCAATATTTGTGATCTTTTTGAAGAACTGAGGGTCAGATTCTCTGCTGGGTGGCAACTGACTTTGACAGATTTCTATGCTGATTAACACCCAGCGGAGAATCCAGCCCTGAATCTTAAGGAGCAGTTGGAATGAGAAGAGGGTGGAGTAGATGGGAGCAGCCCATAAAGTGTGGACTATATTAATATTAAACAGACATTAATTAATGCCTATTTCAAGGGTGGTGGAACCAGGTTGGGGGAGGGGCTCCACCCCTTCAGTGGAAATTTTTTCAGGGCTCATCTGTGCCCCACCCCCACCCACCATGGGTCATTCTTAAGTGTTTCACATACTCAGGAGGGGCTCTGTGGCTGCTGGAGATGGAGGTGAGAGCGGGACCCAGAGCGGCTGAGGAGGTCACCCTGGCACCCAGGATTGGGTTGAGGAGCAGGTAGGAACTGGGGGACTGTCAGCAACTCCCCTTCGTGTGAAAGACTCTTTCCAGCCTGGAGCCAGCTGCCCCCAGCCAAGTCTCAGTAGATCCCGTCGCTCCCAATACAGAGCACCCACCCTGCTCACTATCCTATCCCTGACACCCTGACTGTCCCCCACTCCCTATGCACAGAACCCATCCTGATGTCTGCCCTAACTCCCTCTGCTCCCCATGCATAGCAGCCATCCTGACTTCCCTCAACACCCTTCCTTCCCCCCTCTGCCCCTAGCTCCCCATGCTGCATACATTTGCTGCTCTCACCCCTCCCACCCCCCAATTCAAAGGGAGCTTCCACCACCTCTGGCCTGTTTGTAAATACTTATAGAATACAGAACACTGATGGAGTAAAAATAAACTGTCAATATAACCATCTAATGTGTTAAAGATTATTTAGAAATATTAGGCCTGATTCTCCTCTCAAATCAGTATTATGCTGGTGTAGCATCACAGATGTCCCTATGGATTTACACCAGAATGTGTGATGAGAAACAAGCCCATAAGATGTACAGATAGAATATTTAAAGTTTAAGTTAAATACAGAAATGCAAAGGAGCAGTTTTAGCATATTTCCCCAAAATAAATCATGGGGGACCAGAAGATCAGAAAACTAGCTTTGTAACCACAAACTTGTCAGTGAGTTTGTGGAATAAGTAACTGCTCTTGGGCTGTAGATGGAAGGGATGTTTCTAATAATCATAATAAAAAGCTAAAATTACTCATAATAAGTTACAGTTCAATGGATAAAAGAAGTGAGAACTTAAGGAAAAGAGCATTATTAGGAAATTAAAATCTACATGAATGAAAAGGAACTTGAAAGGACAAGCACTGACTCTTCAAAGAAATGTTATTTTTAGCAGGAATTCTAAGCTAATTGTTATATAAATTTGTGTTAATACTACATTTGATTTTTAAGATTCTATAGAGAAAAATAATTATTGCATACACAGTAATTAATATAATTAACATAAAGAAAACTCAAGTATATTGTCTCCAGTAAAAAAACTCTATAAAAGTAAAATCCTTTTGGAAATAATGTTGACTAAAGAGACTCTGAAATGATAAATTTCAGCTTAACATAAAATCATATAGGAATATGTAACCACAAGATGTCACATGGTAATATCATCTATATTAAAATGTGAAATGAATTAAATTGTGACTAATTAGTTATGAAGTGACAAATATTTATAATAATAATTATATTATAGATAAAATGAACTATTCACATTTTATAAATTGGAACAAATATTGGTAAATCCATATCATATAATGTATATGTATATTGGTAAATCCATATCATATAATGTATATGAAAAAATAACTGATGTTAGATACTTTTAGAGAAGCCTAGTTTCAAAGAAGTATATTCCAAAATAAAAACTATCTGATTACAGAGCTAGTCAAAACTGTATCACAAGCTTAATAATACAAATATAAAATGATCCAAACTCATCAATGGAATGGGACATAAATAAGAATAATGTAGAGTTCTAATTTTATTCAGAGATTAACAGTGTTGCCAACTCACAATTTTATCATGAGTCTAATGTTATTTGGTGTTTGTCTTAAAGCCTCAGCTCCTGGAGTCATGTGATATGTAAGAGTCTCACCTTTCATTAAAATAAAATAAGGGGTGTAGTCCTCAGAGTTGCAGAGAAAAGCCTGAAAACATGACCCCTGAGAGCTCAAACACCAGAAGTCAAAACAACAACAACAAAACTAATTTTAAAAGCCCCCCAAATATGTACTATTCACTTTCCCTCCTGATTTTCTTTTCTTTTCTTTTCTTTTCTTTTCTTTGCTCACGATTTTTGAATGCTTGCACTTAGCAATCCTGAATTAAAAGTCTGCCTGTCCAAAACTACTGGTTTTGATCTGGTAAAAAACTGCTGCATTCAATTAATTGTAAAATGCTGATGATAGTGAACTAGTGAAATGGGGCTTAAATTCTGAAACTTGGGTGACTAGGTATCTAAAATTCATATTGACTCAGCATAGCACTTAAGCACGTTTAACTTTAAGTACATGCTTAAATCAACCCCTAATCAATAAAGCACTTAAACATGTGCTTAACTTTTAGCACTGAAGTCAATAGGACTAGTCATATGTTTTAAGTTAGTCATTGGTTTAGGTACTTTGGTGATTCAGGGTGTAACTGACCTGATTTTCAGAGGTGCTGAGTCTCATTGACTCCAACGGGATGCATTTAGCACATGACTCCTCAATTTTTCACATGATATCCCCCTGCACATGTGATATATATGTACATATTTGTGGGGCATGTGTCTACTGTATTACATATTGCTTGTTGTTTCCCCTAGTCTTCTCACACTTACACTTAAAAATATAAAAATTAATAAAAATCTTAATCTGGAAAGGATAGGGATGGAGAGAAGAGGAAAGACAAGGATGACAGACATAAAAGAATATACACTTGGGAAAGAATGGAGAAGAGAAGAAATGGACAGATAGAAGAAGATGATAGTGATAGTTGGTGCTGCAAAAGGAAAAATGTTTCCTGGAACCAGGAATTTTGTGATAGCGCTACCCATTGCTATATTAACCTGGAAAGAACAAGCTTTGCTTTTCAACAAAATAAACATTTGATTTACTTTGCACCGCATTGCACAAAAGTAGTAAGTTCTTGCAGGAAATGGAATATTTTAATTGCCTGCTGGTAGTTTGTCAGAGTATTTTAAAATCCCAGCAATGCTGTTTAATTCCTTGGGCACACCTAGGGTTTGAAGTATTGTAGGTAGCTCTAAAACGTGCAGCTATTGCAGTTGTGGTGGAGTATATGGTGGAGAAAAGTATAGAGAGAGAATGCATCCTCTGGGAGGGCCATCCTTCAAGATCACAGAGGAGAAGCAGAACAGCGTGGCTTAACCTCCTACAGTTATCTCCTTAGGTATAGCATATGTAGCCAGTAGTTTATTTAAAAAATACATATACTGCTATTTTTTAATTTCAGGTAATATATCCCAGGGTCCTTCATTACCAATATGAGATGAACATTAGCACTGAAACATAAAAAGTTAAACACAAAATACTGTAATCTTAAATTCTGTTATGTTTTAATGACAGATACAATGAGTACAACTTGTAATAATACTTCATGGGTGAAATCCTGGTCCCATCAATGGCAAAACTCACTGATTTCAGCAGGGCCAGGAATTCACCCCATGTGTGTCACTTTTCTGTCAAAGGGTCCCACTCCCAAAGTATATACAAGGACAATGCAGAAATGGCTGATGTTCAGCCATCTTTATGGTAGAGGGTGTCAGCCCTTCTAAGCTAGTACCACTATTATCTTTAGGAGGGAAAAGCTTCCAACTGGAACTACGAAGGGAATATTTTAGGTAGATTAAGTCCAGTTACCTGGTAAGTTTAGCCAGGACATGAAGATTAACCTACTTATATGTATAGTGCCATAGGATTTTTAATTCCATTAGTGATCAGGGTCTTAGGGTATGTCTACACTACCGACCGGATCAGCGGGCAGTGATCGATCCAGCGGGGGTCGATTTATCACGTCTAGTCTAGACGCGATAAATCAATCCCCGAGCGCTCTCCCGTTGACTCCTGTACTCCAGTGCCACGAGAGGTGCAGGTGGAGTCGACGGGGGAGTGGCAGCAGTAGACTCAGTGCAGTGAAGACACCACGGTAAGTCGATCTAAGTACGTCGACTTCAGTTACGTTATTCACGTAGCTGAAGTTGCATAACTTAGATCAATCCCTTTCTCCCCCTCCCCCAATGTAGACCAGGCCTGAGTATTGCTTTTCACCTGATGTGAATGTCCAGCACTGTGGCAGCCTGTACCACCTAGTCACTACTGACTCAAAAGGGGAGCACACCACCTATGGACTCACCAACTTGTAACAACACCTGGAGGTCTCCTATCCTAGATGCAGCTTAGTTGATGACATCTGACAAGAGCATATCCTGGAGTGGTATATCTGGGTGAAGACTCAAAATAGATTTTTTTATTATAATTTAGGAATAAGTTTGAAACTTTGGGAGCAAAGCCACTAATTATTAATCAAGTTGTATTACAGTAGCATCTACAGGACTCAGGCAGGGGGTAGACTTTGTGCTGTGCATCTGGGGGGATACAGCCCAGGAAGGGGAAGGCAATGGCAGTGGCTTTAAGGATTTTAATAAGGAGTTTATCCCATGCACATGAGGCACCAAGCCGGAAGGAGCAGAGGTACTTACAAAAGCAGCAGGCAAATGGGGGATTGAGGCTGATATCATTGGCAGAGTGACAGTGTGGATCAACACTGTGATAAACTAATAGAAAGGATAGGTAAGGAGAAACTAAATTGTGAAGAGCCTTACTTAAGGACAAGATATTCCTATTTGTGACTCACTAGCAACATGCCTTCACGTAATACTTACAGAGATGATAAAAGTGAACTCCAGAATCTACATATTACAAAGACTTGCCATGTACATATAGAGAAAATAAATCCATTAGTTAGAAATGGGAAAAATTAAGACGAGAGACTATTATGGCATCTTCTAGAATTAAAGACTCAAGTGTTATGGGCACACTATTACTATATCTATGCTGTAAGACTGTACCATGATAAAATCCTTTGGGGCAATTTAAGCAAATGAACAAATTACTCTTAAGTTAAATGATATACTTTATAACCCACTTCTTATTTTAGAAACATTTAATATTATTAAATTACCTAAATGGCAAGGGAGGCCTATGCTTAGTGATTTACTAATTGCCAGAAGAGTCATTCCAAAAATGGAAACCCCAGATGATCCCACCCCAGTTCTGAGTGGCTCACTGGTCTCAGTAATAGACTGTTGCTATGCTGAAAGTTTCTTTTCACATATATTCAAGGAGCTATCTTTGACTTTGCCCCTAGTTTTAGACGAAGCCCTGGCTGGGATGATTTAGTTGGGATTGATCCTGCTTTGAGCAGGGGGTTGGACTAGATGACCTCCTGAGGTCTCTTTCAACCCTAATCTTCAGGGCCGACCCACAACATTTTGGCACCTGAGGTGGGGAGCTCAAATGACACCTCCATGCCCCCCTCGCTTGGGCCAAAACTTTGAAAGGTCTCAATTCTGCCTTCTTCCTGTTCTACTCCTCTCATGTACTGCTCTGCTACCTAGCCCAATAAAGGAGAACTAACAACTTAAAATGTCTTGTTCAAAAATTTTAAATAACACTTAACTTTCAAACGCTTGAACAGCAAATGTAATTTTTCTTGTCTGCATAGTAAACACTGGCATTTTTATCTGTTTGAATAATCAAAGTGGTGCTTTCTGTGCCTTCTTGGTTGCAAAGATTTGAACTGCTTTCTGAAGGTCCACAGTCTGGGCCAGCTCATGCTCTATTGAGATGTTTGCAAGGCCGACCAGCCTCTCCAGTGTCATTGTGGAGCGTAGATGTGTTTTTATTAACTTCAGCTTGGAGAAGCTGCGTTCTCCACTGGCAACTGTTACAGGAAATGTTAGAAATATGCGCAGAGCAACAAAAGCATTTGGAAAGAGGGTGGTCATCTTATTTGTGCACATATATTCCAGAACAGCCTTTGAAGTTGATCCTGCTGAAATGTATCTTGAAAGGGCTTTCAGTTCATCACCTAAATCACTCACATCAATATCGCGTATGTCATCATGTGTCAACACTGTCACCAGTGACCTGCATTGCTGGTGTAGGTCTTCTTCAGGTATAGTGAGGAGTTTTGGAATATCATACAACATCCCAAATATACTGCTGTGTTCCTTGAGCTGCATGAAACATTCTTCAACTGACTGTATTGCACAATCTAGCACCTGGTTAAAGAATTCAACTTTGAATTGTTGTTTGTGGTCTTTTATGGGATTATCCCATGCCTCGTAATAATAATAAATAATAATAATGGAGATATCCCATCTCCTAGAACTGGAAGGGACCTTGAAAGGTCATTGAGTCCAGCCCCCTGCCTTCAGTAGCAGGACCAAGTACTGATTTTTGCCTCAGATCCCTAAGTGGCCCCCTCAAGGATTGAACTCACAACCCTGGGTTTAGCAAGCCAATGCTCAAACCACTGAGCTATCCCTCCCCCTGCACTCATACAGCAACACATATTTATGAAAATGTCTTCTTCTTTGGTGACTCTTGTATTCTTGAATGGGTAGGAAAATAGCTTCAGTGTGAAGTTCCTCTGCCAACTTCTGTGCACTCTTCAGAACATTTTGAAATCCCTCATCTGACCAGTAAGACTGTAGGTATGACTTTGCTGTGTCCAGTTGTTCCATTGCTCCAGATATATCAAGGTCAACACCTTGGAGTCTTTTGCTTACAACATTTATTTCAAACAGTATGTCATGCCACAACAGTAAGCCACACAGAAATTTGAAGTTATGTATGTTTCTGGTGATTCCATTTCCCTCTGCCACTGTTCTCCCATGAACAGTTCCTGTCATAGCATTATCCTCCATAATGGCAACGATGGCATCATCTATCTTCCCAATTTGGTGTTTGATAGGCTTTATCGCCTCCACTCGACTTTCCCATTGTGTGGCACTCAGTGGTTTCAGTGTCAGAGAGGATGTTCCCAGATGTTGCTTCAAAATTTGCCATCGATGAGTTGATGCAGAGAAAAATACATAGATGCTTTGAATTACATTAAAAAATTCAGCAGCCTCATAGAAGCTGATGCTGCATCACTGACCACCAAGTTCAATGAATGAGAACTGCATGGGACAAGAAAAGCTCGAGGGTTTAACTCTTGGATCCGTGTCTGCACTCCTCTGTTCTTTCCTCTCATGTTGGCACCATTATTGTAGTCCTGACCTCTCGTGTCAGCTATCGCAATTCCCATATCTTCCAGCTTTTTAAGAAGCACATTTGTCATACCAGCTTCTGTAGTATTATCAATGTCAATAAATTCTAGAAAATGCTCTCTGACAGTCACCATTGCAGGGACATTTTCACTAGGTTCTGTTGTTGTTACAAAAGGCACCATTAAAGTCATTTGTTCCATATGGCTGATGTCAGGTGTGCAGTCCAGAATAACAGAGTAATATCTTGCTGACTTCAGATCTGCCACAATCTTGTTTGACTTTTGTTGCCAGTAACTGTATGATCTCATTTTGAATTTAATGTTTTTCTTGGGTGGTGACTCTTCTTAGATGCTTCTGGAGTACAGCATCAAACTCAGCCATCAGCTCCACAATTTTAAGGAAATTTCCATTGTTTGGCACATACAGCTGATCTGAAGTGCCACGCAGTGCTAGGTTTTGGGTAGCAAACATTCTCACAATGGCAATGAGACTTTTCAGAACATTTTGCCAGTAAAGAGACCCTGATGCAATCTTCTCTTGATGCTGATCATCTATAGTGGCCTTTAACCTGAAACATCTCAAGCTCTTTCCACTTATGGAATGCTCTCTGTTGATTTGTTGCCTTCTCGTGACATGCCAGATTTCTAGCCAGATTTTTCCAGTCCTTTGTTCCTGTAGAACCCAATGTGGCTGGAACATTAGACTGGAAGAGTTTGCAACAAAAACAACATGCAGCATTCTGAGTACATAAGCCATGGCCTCTCCACTTTGTCACCATTGGGGATTTCATGCCAGTAATGTGTTGGATGGAAACTTCTATTTTCATTGTCTTTGGGGAGCATGAAGTTTTTCACTTGCTGTGGCCCGTGCAGTACAAGGAAGTCCACTCAAGTTGGTCCACAGTCCTGGATCGTCTAGACTTAAGGAACTAAACTCAGCAGCAGCTGTTTCTTGTGCCTCCACCACAGTCTTCTCTGATCTACACTTTTCTTCAGGAATGTGCATGGTTACATCCATTTGAGATGGAGATATGGATGCTGCAGTAGCTGCCAGGTCACCTGCACTCTGACTAACTGGAAGATCAGGCATCTCCTCACCACTCACGTCCTCACTGGGGCCGGAAGGCTCACCATGAACATTTGTGTCTATGTATCTCAGGAGAGCTTCTTCCTGCTTAGATAGAAAAACTTCTTTTGCTTTCTTTCTTTTTCTGAATGCTGCCCCAGAGGGGCGTTTTCTTCTTTCACTCATGACTGCTGTTCTGTGCCAGCTATAGTGGCTCTCAAAACTCAATTGAGGGGGACAAATAAGCAGGCTGGTAGCAGGGCCTGAGTGAGGGAAGATATCAGCGTCTTAAGGGCCTAACTGGCTCCTACTACTTCAGTTGACTGCCTGTTCTCCTCAAGTGGGTTCAGGGAAGCAGCAGGAAACAGGAAGCTCCCTGAGAAGCTGGTGTTAATCAGTCCAGGCTCCTGGGGGTGCTAGAGAGGTACATAAGAGGCTCTTCCTCCTCTCTCTCCCTGCAGCTCCTGCTGCTTTCTGTTATTGCCTCTCATCTTTTCTCCTGCCTGCCTGTTATGTCTCTTGTGCCCTCCTTCCTCCAGCACAGCACTCCACCATCTCTGTGCATCTAGAGCAGAGAGAATACATATGCACCAGCAGCAGACACAATTTTCTACACTTTGGGTCCTAGTGGCACCCCTCCACAGTCTGGCACCTGAGGCGGCCGCCTCAGTTTGCCTCATGGTAAGGCCAGCCCTGAGCATACGTCCAGAGGCCAGCATTCTATTCCCACTCTCTCAATGGCCTAGTGGCCTCTCTGTGCTTTAGTTTCCTCATCTGTAAAATTGAGATAATTATACTGATCTTCTTTGTAAAGCACTTTGAGATCTATAGATGAAAAGTTCTACATAAGAGTGAAATATTATTATTCTACTGGTGGCCAGTATTTCATTCTTCGGAGGAGGATGAAAAATATATAATTCACTTTTCCAATTCTTTAATATCCTATGTGAAGTGTGTGTGTGTGTGTGTGTGTGTGTGTTTAGGAGCAAAGAGGAGTGGAATACCTCTTTGACCTGCCCTGAAGCATGAGATTTGATTATCTTTTTTTCTTAGTTTACCTAGCTACAACTATTGTTAATGTTCAAAAAATAGCCCAGGCCTTTTAAAAGTGCCTCCAAAGTATTTGACTGGAACATTGATCTTGCAAGTTGTGTGGATGAGTCTCTGAAGTTGCCTGGGTCCTCACTGAAGTCAGTGGGATTCTGCAGTAGACCCCAGGGTCTGTCCATGCAGGCAGCATGCAGGACCAGGTGCTTGGTCACCATTCTCTGGCCCTCTCTTGTGATGCATTGTACAGATGATGAGGCTACCCTTCCTGTTCTAGTATTATAGCAGAGAAAGGTCACTAGAGGAAGCAGGCAGGATTTCCTGTCTTGTTGCAGCTTGTCATATGGTTATTTAAAAAAATATAATTAAAAAGAGACAAGTTTAATGAACTTCCTTAAAAACATAACCCCTAAACCCTGAGAAACATGAAAACCTGAAACACAGCCAAGAAGCTAGGGATATGAGCACGTGCTGCTGCTGCTAAGTGTGGCCACCAAACAACACGATAAAATGGACTGCCAAGGTGAAAATCCAGTTGGTGGTGCGCCTCAGGGAAAGCAGCAATCAAAGAGAGCAGGAGGTCAGGAGAGCTGAGGGGTAGTACTGTTTCCCCAGCATTTTTCCTGGATTTTTTAGATGCTCCTATCTTCTCATTTCACTTTTCCACAGTAGTGCCCTGTAATGGATACAGTTGTAAGACTCCATTCAGCAAAGCACTTAAGCACACCTTAACTTTAATAGGCTTTCGATCAGGCCCTAAGTATTTTGTCCTCCATCTACCTATTTCTTCAAGATTTTTCTAACACACTTATCACCAAGATTTTTAAGCACCACATAACAATTAAAGTCAGCACCCTATAAGGCTGTATTCCCACAGACTCAGTTGTTTCAGGTGTGCGTGCTTGCGTGCTTCTTGGTTTTTACTCCACAAACACTTCATTTGCTATTGCAGAACTGCAAGATTTGCCTTGCTTTTTGCTTTCTTGAGGACTGCATAGGAGTAATGTGTTGAGATAAATCAGCCCTGGACGTGGGAAGTATCCATGTAAGGGGATTCTGCAACGTTGGCAGGTGCCATAGAATCTTATTATGGAAAGAGGCAGGCAGAGTTAAATGTTCTGAAAAGTCACGAAAGCATGCAGCACCACTTTTCCATCTGGTTGGATTAAAAATGGTCCCAGTCCACCATTATTTCTTAGGTAGATATTTAAAAAGAGCAGGAACAAACAACACGATCAGCCCCTTCACTGCTGTTGGGCCATGCATGTTCCTCAGCAGCAACTTCTACTACCACATTATGAAACACCAGATGCCTAAGGTGACAAGCTATTTTCCACACATGCCTAGTACATCATTTAACATTAAAGAAATTAACTTTGGAAGGGATGATCTGATTAGTGCCCAGGAAGAAAAAAAAAACCTCCTTTAAAGTCCAGAGCAGATTTTAATACATTAGGGGGCCAATTTTCAACATTTCAACATTCATTTTTGAAAAATTCTGTGACATCCACCTTTGCACTTCAGGGGCATGATGGCAGAACTGTAACTTCCCATCCAGATCAGCTGATGGTGCAGCCAGGGTCTTGATGTGGTGTTGTCGGCATGAAGATGATAATTCATACTATAGGTCCTAAAAATAGATGCCAAGGGAGGCACAGAGATACTGAAGTGCATATGCCCTGAAACAGAACCTTAATCATTAAATTAAATAGACTTTTGATTTCTAATATTCTCTCTCTACAGTAGCTTTCCTTCTTAAATGCACTCTTTAAAATACATCACACTATGATGTGCAAAAACTACACTGATGTAAAACAGTAAGGCTTCAATTGGCATTTATTTCTATAACATGATCATACTAACAGAGTTCAGATCACTAGAGATTTATCATTTGTAGTATAACTCCCACCTTTCTCTCTCTGCTCCTTGCCTTACAGTCATTACTCTGCATGGAAGTAGGGAAGGATTGAAAGGTATCTATTAAAATATTGACAGCTATTGAACAAGGTCACGCTTCTTGTTCTTTCCAGATTTTCAGCTATTCTTTGATAAAATTGGCAACACTTTGTGTATTTGCACGGAGTTAAGCATCATGAGATGAAGGAACCTAAAAAACATCAAAATAGCAACTAAATGTATGGATGGTACAATAAAAAATGTTTTCTTTATCAATGCCTAATGAGATGAAGGACCTGGGTCATTCAAATTGCGCTATAAAGCATTTTGATTCCTTGTTGTTACTAGTTAACTGTGAATCTTCTGATCTGATTTTGACAGACAATGACCCTGTCATTAAATCAAAGCACTTCCTATTACAGTAAATGGAGAAGCATAGTTCTCTGGAGATACCCTGCGGGCAGCAAGCATGTATATATGAGTGTGCCTGTGGGGGGGCGGGGGGAGAGAGAGAGGGGGGAGAGAGAGACAGACATCTTTGGCATCTAGCATATATAAGACTCTTATATACTACAAATGTAACTGTGTCAGGGGATCCAGTGACCACATAGTTCCATTGTATAGTACAGATACTAACCTTAACCTTTAAGTCTTGCTGTGGAACGTAGTTATGGTCACATCAACACTACAAAATAGAATTATGTTGTGTTTGGTCAAGGGACAAACATATTATAACTTGGTCCCCTGACATGGTTATATTTTTAGATGGGGCCTTCTAAAGTCAGGTATTGTACTACTACTAACTGCTGCTGTTATTGCTGTTGTACAGGAGACACCTGCTAACTCCCTCTGCTGTGTAAAACAGCCCATTTAGCAGCAGCAGGAGGACTTGTGGAAAATACTAATACAGCTATTAATGTTACTGACAAATTTCACACGGTAGAGAAAGGTGAAGATTCTGCTCCAAATCTTCACTGGACAGTGGTGGCTCCTGGGAACAGTCCTAGCTTACCTGGCCCCAGCAGAAGTTAGAGCATAAGGGGGCCCATTCTAACATCTGCCATTGGTCTAAGCTTGATATTAGTGTAAAGTGAATCTGGAAGACTGGAGAATCCAGCATGGTGAGTTTTACAAAATCTGGCAATATTGCCAATCTGTAGTAATATTCATAGATTCATAGATCATCAAATATAATTTTTTGTGTGCAGTTTCATAGTGTCTCCCTAACCAAACATCATTTTGAGGGTTTGAGGGGTTTTAATTGTATTTATTTATTTATTTTTGTGCTGAATTGGTCTAATTTTCACCACTATTTTACAAAACATGAAAATTGTATTGGTGCCGGCTTTTTAAGAGCTGCAGCTGATGCAACACTCAGCAGTTCATCTCCTAAACGGAACAGTTAGGCAAGACCATATGAAAGCAGCACTCACTGCACTACACTGACCTCACCATTCAAGACCACTGTTCCAATTTAAAGCTCTGGTTCTGGGTCTAAGAGGTGCACTCCAGCTCACAGCCCAGGGGAGGGTGGGCAAAGTTGGTTTTAAGCCACATTTATGCCCTCCAAATTCTGGGCTGATCCAGGACCAGCGTGGCCCCTGACATAATTTAGACAGTCCTGGGGCAGCCTATTCCCAGCTTGCTATTGGAGGCAGCACTGCCCAAAATCTCTGCAGTGCCACTTGCTGTGGCCACACACCCAACATGCCTCTCACTTCTGGCATGCCCCCTATGCCAGTGCTTGTGAGGGGTCCTCAGACAACACCCTGCAACCATCTTTCTCAATCCCCACACTGGGAGAATTCTTTTGGAGTCCCTGTACAATGCTCCAGCCTGGGTCTGAGAATCTCACCTCTCATCCCCATCTTTGAAACTTCAATGGGTTAAAGTCTGATCACCTCTCCTTCTGCACCATTCCGCAATGCTGACCAAGAAGGATGATGCCACTGACAGTACCTAGGACAAAGCTCCTTAGAGCTGGATGCAAGGCATTTTTGGTGAAAGGAGTCTGGACATAGAAATCCTGATGGCAGAAGACTGAGATGAGGTTGTATTGTGCCTCCTTGAAAACTGCACGACACAACTTTTTGAACAGCCCAAGAGAGGCAATAGCCCAATGGCGGGAGAATGTTCTTCCTGTCCTGAAGAACACCAGTGGAATACAACCTCAATGAAGGTGGAGCTGGCAAGGATGAGCCTTGAAATTCTTGTGTTTGGTGCCTAAGTACCATGGCGACTGATGAGCTAAAAATAGACAGAGAGATATGCCAAGGCATCACATCACAGAGCAGGGAAGTAATAGCTCCTCTCAGTATGGCTCGTGTGTGACTGCACTTGGAATAGTGTGTTCTGTTCTGTGAACCACAGTACCAGACAGAAACTGACATTTTACAGTGTTGAGAGAGGAGCAACAAAAATTATATGGGGGTGGAAGTGACTGACTTATAAGGAATGATTAAAAGAGCTAACTATGTATAGTATAGGTAAGTGACAACTTAAGAGGACATAACAACAATATACTAATAAACTTCAGAAAGGAAGAGGAATTATCTACAGTGGAGAAAGAGGACATAACTAGGAAACAAGAAATAGACAAAAGGGTGAGCATCATGATAAACTTCTTGGCAGTGAGAGTTATGTTGGGATTTGTTTAGTTGTTTATAGGCTTTTCTAAATGACACTATTCACTCTAGTAGCTGAGCACCTCACAAACACTTTAAAATAACCTACAGTGCTTGATGACGTCTTAGTCCACTCTTTTTAATAAAGAGTCATAAGAAGCAGCTCAGGAGATTCTGGGAGATAAATGCAATGCTGGAACTTTGACAGTATTGCCAACCCCAAATGTTCCTAAATCACAGATCAGACTCACCAAAAATCATGTGATTGGCTTTAAAATGTTGAGATTATGTAAAAATAATAGTTTTTTTGTTCTTTTTATTTGCCGTCTTCTTTTTGAGACTTTAGGGTGCACTGGGGTCACATTTTGAAGCTTTCTCCACAGCCTCGAGGGCCAGAAACTTACTTTTTCTTTAAGAATGAAGGCTGAAATCATCACACATCCACCTGACTTCAGGAGCTAGGGCTTTAAGGAAACCAGTAATTATCATGAGACTCATGACAAAATCATGAGAGTTGGCAACTGTGCTTTGAGAAATCACCCAATTGTTAGAGAAGGACAATAATGGAGGTAAAGCTTTAGACTCCAACCGCAGTACTGACCCCATAGAAAGCTCCATGACCACTGTATCCTAATACTGTCTTTGCTACAGTGTCAAAGGCATAGCTAAGGAGAAAGGATCCTACAGCTTTTAGATTTACTTTCTAGCTGCCTTTGCTTCTTATATACATGGGAAGGTGCGATAGGGCCTAGGGCTGGAACAAGATACTGCCTAATTCTCCCCTCCGCCACAAGTATTGTGAGCCAAGGCATGTGGTCCTGGTGCTGCTAGTAAAGTCAGTCATAGAGATGATAGAGCCTGAGGAGTACACAGCTGCGCCAACCGCTACAGTCTTGTGTGTTTCAGGGAATTATCTCTGTCGGACCCAGTGGCACACTCTTTCCAGCTACCTCCTGAACTATGCTTCTTGTAGCTCTTTCACTAAAGAAATAGATTAGGAGGGAATGCTAGAGAGACAAGATGGGTGAAGTAATATGTTTGACTGAACCAACTTCTGTTAGTGAGAGAGACAAGCTTTCAAGCCCCACAGAGTTCTTCTTCAGGTCTGGGAAAGGTACTCAGAGTGTCACAGCTAAATACAAGATGGAACAGATTGTTTAGCATCAGTAGTTAACACAGTTCAAAGGACCATTCCAGGTGAAGTGGCCTGTTAACATCCCTCCAGTCACAGAGGGGAAAGTTATGAATTTAAGCTCTCAGGCTTGTCTTTTGAAAGTGTTGTGCAGGTTTCCTTCAAGGACGAGGCCTGATAGGTCAGCTTATAGAGTGATTGCTTGGTGAAAAGTGCTCACCCATAGGTGAAATGGTGTTTTTGTCTTTTTATCATTTTCCTGTGTGAGTTCACCTGAGGGAATGTGTCATTTTAGCATTTGTTAGCCATTTGCTAACCCATTCAGTTCAAAAGCTTTCGCACCAAGTATGTTTAGGAAAGAAATGCCAAAAAGAGGATAGGTATTTAAAACTTTGGTCACCTTTTTCTGCATGCTCAGAGGTGGAAGGCTCCCCAGTTAGCAAGCCAGAATCTTTAGCCAGATTCTTTGAATACCTGATCCTAAATAAGTAATAAATAATGTATGATATAGTATGTTAACTTTTATTGCAACCTGGCCTTAATAAAGTTTCAAAACAAAAAGTGGATGGTGAGGACTGCCACAGCTCCTTCATCTTTGCCATTTTCTGATTGGAGCTTGAAGAAATCTTTTTGGTAAAACAAGAAAAATATGATCCTTAAGAAAAATTCCCCCATGTAATAATCCTCCTCTCCATCATTTATTTCTTCTGCTTTATAGCTTTGCCAAGGAAAAATAATACAACTAATTCTAAAGTATAAAATATTTAGCTGGTTTTCCTTCTTAGGTAGGATTATCAGAAGTGTCCTTGAGCTATTTTTCCTCCAGAAACGCCAGGCATATCTTCCTCTACAAGCTCTCTCCTGTCTGAATACTCATGATCTTGTATGCTGCTAAAGAGCAACCTGCAAAGAAGTGTCATGGCAACTGGAATTAGCTCTCTGAACTTCAGCAGTCATTAGCCAGTGTCATGTGTAAATTTTAGTTTTTGCTGAGCACAAAGCGTCTTCACTGGTGAAAAATGTGCATCACTCATGTGAAAAAAAGAAAAGCAGAAATGATTAGAAGAAATAGAGGGTATTTTTTCCTTTTTGTGAATCTAGCACAAACATAGAATTTGCCATTCTGCAGTAAGTATGAAGCTTGTTTTCTGTTAGCTCCAATTAATACTTACTGTAGGTAGCCATCACACTTCACAAATGAGCATTATGTATGCGTATACAGGAGCTATTGATTTCTTCTTTGTATCTCAAATTGCACTGATTCTGAAAAAGGAACTAAAAATTAGATCCTGATTCCCTCTACAGCTGTATGCTCTGTGTCCTCCTGATGTCTCAGCACTAGTGAAGATTCTGCTCTGAATCTCAGTCAGCCATTGAAAAATTGTACAGGGTTTGTGGCACAAATTTGTATGGTACTCTGTGGCTCTGAGCTCCATATTTGAAAGGTCAGGATGGAAAGGATCTATCAGCATCTGAAGACTCATCTCAACCAACACTGAAAAAGAGGTCACAGGGTGCAGAAGATCAGGGGGGTCCTCCTTGGGCTCTGATAATGGGAAAGAAAGCATTGATCCTTCTGCACAATCTCCCCTTCCCCCCCTCACCCCATTTCACCAGCATAACCCACTCGTACACACCTAATTTTTAAAAAGTTTAAAAAACCAAATAGGCCATAGGCCATCTCCACCAGCCATCTTGGGATCATGCAAAGGGGTAGCTTCAGTCCTAGCCCTGAAGTAAATGTGCTCCCAAGTTCAGGGATAGATGCTTTCCATGAGTCAGGAGTGGCAAAGTTTGAGAACACAGGTTGCTTATTCATTTGAGCTCTCAGTTTCCTAAGATTCACCTGAAAAGTGGTTTTTGCTTCTATGCTAAGCCTGTCCTAGAAGTAAGGGCTGCAGGATTTGGCCTCTAGCCTCACATCTGACTTAAGTCACAAATGAAGGGGGTTTGGGTCTTAGTCTTGTTTCCAGTGAATTTTCATCCATGTTCATAAATCACCACACAATTCATTGCACTTTTTTTAACCTGATAAAATCCAAGGATTATTAGCCAAAATCCAGTGCAGCAGAAAGAAAAGCACTGCTGTAAATGTCTGATGACAAAACCTGTGGTAGTTCAAATGTATTCAAAATGCTCAAAACCACCAAGTGTGTGGTGTGTGTGTGTGTGTGTGTGTGCGATGTTAAAATTCTGTTTTGATCTTTCTTTCCCTTGATCAAAGCATCAGTCTATTGAAAGCTCCTTTACTGCCTTAGGGCACACTGCAGACATCCTACAACTTGGGTGCTCCTGAAGCCCTATTGATAATAACACTGTACATCCTGACCCTTCCATTACATCACCAAAGGCATTACATGGATGGGATTCCACAAAGACAGTAAGACAGCTGTGAATGTTGAGTACTGTATCCTATGCCTAGAGTATTTCAAATCAGATTAATGCCTTATCAGACATTATTGGAACACGAGAACTTGAAATAACTTTGGAAAAACAAAACCCAATGATGAGCTCTTAACAAGAAGTAGTATTAACAAACATTTTCCAAGAGAAACCGAAAAAGTATCTAAAGATGACAATAGTAGCTTAGAAAGTTACTCTGGTGACAGACCAAAAACACAGCAGAAGCAGAGAAGAGTTGGTAGCAATTGTAGTATTAGAGAGAAAAGAAGAAGAAAATGTTAAGTGCATGTGGGATGTTCTAGGTTCAGAGCCTTTCATACTTATGACTGGATGCCTTGGTTGCAGGGTTAACCAGAAACATCTCTTTCTATCTCTGATGGCAGGACAAATGCTCCCACTCCTTTCAGACATCTATCTGGCCATTATGATCCATGCTTTTGCTGCTTCTAGACAGGACTACTGGGATGATTTCTATCTAGGGATGACAATGCAAACAACACAGAAGCTGAAGCTTGCCCAGCCCACAATGACCTGTCTCTTTAATGGAGAATATATTTCACAGGTGCTTCATGTATTACACTGGTTCCTCATGCAATATCAGTTCAGTTTGCTACTTATTTAATTGATCCAATTCTTCTTGGTCCTCCTCTTCAGGGCTCTCTACATGCAAAGGTTTGATTCTTTCAGTCTGCCCATCCACCCGGCATCACCCCAAGTATATTATGGTGGGTCAGGATGATTAAACTGATGGCACCCCAAGTCAAGCTGTCCTGCAGTGGCTTAAGAGCATGAGTACCAGCCTCAGGGCAGATTGTTAAGAAGGCACAAACCCCAAACCGACTGTGAGTTCTATACTTAGATTTCACCAGCCAAGTATCAAGTGTAAACTCCTCAGGTGCTATAACAGCCTTAGCATGGAGTCACAGACAGTCGCCTTGGGTACTCCTAGCTTATTACCTAGACAAGTTTGCCTTTGTGATAGATGGTCCCTTGCACCAAAAATCACACCAATATTCAGGTTATGACCAGTCCTTTACTCCAGGTCAATTGCACCTTAGATCTCACACCAAAGACAACACTTGTAGCTAATCCTATACTAAACTATCTAAAGATTTATTAATTAGGGAAAGGAAATAGAGTTATTCACAAGGTTAAAACAGGTAAACATATATACACACAAATGAGTTCCAATTTTCAATTTCAAAATGTAATAGAAGCTTCTATGATAAGCAAGCTCTATAAGTCCTTTAGGGCTAACCCAGGCCAAGCACTGGGAATCTTTTGCTTATGTTTAGTAATCCTGGACCCTCAGCATCTAAGCAGCATAAAAGATACAGTTCGTCCTTGTTAGGGCCTTTTATTCCTTCCCTCCTTCTGCTTTGAGTTGCAAATTCAGGTGTTGGGAGGAATTCACTTGCATGTCTCCTCTTGGGGAGGGGAGAAGAGCAATATATAATGTCTTTCATCCTCTGATGCTCCACAATAGTTCATCTGGTGCTGATGGGCCTTCTTTGTAGGGCAGGATACACCTCCTCCTTTCGGAAACTAGTATTTCACACTCGTTAGTGCTTCTCTCCTGTATGGTGATTTACCAGTTACAGAGCAAACACTTATATATTACCTTATAATGTGGGATACAGGTATTATAAGTGAGATTAATGCATCCAGCAATTTACAAGCATTCAGTTTTTAGAGCTCTAAGACCTATTTTAACAAAGCTAATACACAGGTGAGCCAGACTAATTCCAGCTATGCGTTTGTCAGTATCCAAGTGAGGCATTGGGATCATGGCATAAACTGGCACCAGGTTTGCCAGCGTCACATCCAGGAGAACAAAGCTTTTAATAAAAAATATGAAATCCTGACCTTGCTCTCAATCTGTGAGCTATATGTGTCAATGGAAAGGTGGGTACGTTTATACAGATACGACAGATTGTCCTCAGGGAGAAATCATAGGAGACTGTAAAAGATTAGCATAGTAAACATTTGTGTCTCCTTTGGCCACAAAGCTTATATATGCTTGGTCCACTCATTAAAAATATTGCAATTCTAATACTACTTTGCATTTGTATGGCATCTCTAACCCAAGGATCTCAAAGGCCTTTATAAGCATTGGGGAAAGGGATAGCTCAGTGGTTTGAGCATTGACCTATTAAACCTAGGATTGTGAGTTCAATCCTTGAGGGGGGCCATTTGGGGAAGAAGAAGGAAATATAAAACCACAACTAACTGTCAGAGACAGTACTTGGTCCTGCTAGGGAAGGTAGGGGACTGGACTGGACTCAAATGACCTTTCAAGGTCCCTTCCAGCTCTATGAGATAGGTATATCTCCATATATTAAGCATTAATGAACCTGCACAGCATCACTGTGAGGAAAATAAGCCTATGACTCCCATTTGTAAAACTGAGGCAGGGAGCAGTTATGTGATTAGTAAAAGCCACACAGCAACTCTTTGGCAGAACTGAGCATAGAAACTTACGTCTCCTGATCCCCAGTTCCCTGCTCTAACATTTAAGCCACATCTGTTCCCTAAGGAGCACCAGGGCCAGCTCCAGGTTTTTTGCCACCCCAAGTGGTGAAGAAAAGAAAAAAAAAGATAAAGCCATGATTGGCAGCACTTTGGCAGCAGCTCTACCGCTGCCACTTCATTCTTTGGCGGCAATTCGGTGGCCGGTCCTTCCCTCCGAGAGGGCCTGAGGGACCCGCCGCCGAGTTGCCACCAAAGACCCGGACATGTCGCCCCTTTCCATTGGCCGCCCCAAGCCCCTGCTTCCTGCCCTGGTGCTTGGAGCCGGCCCTGAGGGGCACAAGATAATACTCTGGTCTATATTCTAAGAGGTCTCTCCTCAATGTTCTTGGGCATTATGGCTTTGCTTTTTAGCAATGCCTTTATTTTGCAGGCACAAAAATCACAGTCTCAATTAACGTTAGGCATAAATGTCACCATTTAGATATCTAACTATTAACTGTGTCCCAAATTTTGTATCTACAGAAGCATGCTCTGTGTTTTAACTGAGGAAATAGCCTCTGAAGATATTGCTAGAACAGATTTTACAAATTAATTAGCCCCATGTTAACAGATAGAGAGAGCTTTATAATACCGAAAACCATTTTTAAAAGTCTAAATGCATTACCAAAGTAAAAGAGACCAGTTATCGTTTTAGTACCCTGCCACTAATCTCCAGTAATATGCCTAACTTTACATTACTGTACCATGGGGGAGAAATCTCTTCCTGATGCTTATATATCAAAGCATGAAGACAGCTTGCCCTTATGTTTGGGGTTATTTTTTAAATCCTAGTCAGCATAACTCCAGATACTATTTTTATTCATACAAGGTCCTACTCAACACTTCTTACTCAGGCATAGATGCAGCCTTCAATGGGAGTTTGATGTGACTAGGGAGTGAGTATAAAGAGATCGGGATTGGACCCATTCATGTTGGCAACATTTCCCTGTAGAGATCAATTGTGTTCATTGGCCACGAGAACATAATAATGAACAAAAAAATTCTGAAGACGAAGGTCGCTTGTCTTTGCTGTTTGTAAAATCTTTGTCAAGGATCTTTCTACTAGGAAGGAGGAAAGCTGGAGAGCAGAGATAGCTGACAATGGTGTTGAACATTCCAATCACCAGTGGACCAAGTAACGTGTAAGAAGCTAACAAAAGGCAAAATTGACTATTGTATCTTGGTCTCACGGCCTGCTTCATGCCGCTCAGCACACAGGAGAGTGACCTCTTTAGTCCAGAAGCAGTAGAAGAAATACAGGCAACAACTGTACATACAGGAATGGTCCAACAACCAGTGTCACTCTCTGATATACAGCTTAGAAGGTATTTATTTCAAACGGGTGCAGCTTTGGGGCCCCTATAAAACTGTACAGTGAAATAAGGTTAGTAAAATACATAAACTCTGATCCAGCACTGTGAAGTATGCCTCTAGTCGACTGCAATTCACTAGTGTCATTATGATAGATATTCCTGCAGCCTTGTTGTTTGCTAAGGGTTCTGACCAGCATATGCCTCCAGCTTCTCTTCCCCCCTCCTGTGTGCTACATGTTAGGATACAGGATTGAAGCTTAGTGATTGCAGAGTTGATACTCAGTAGTGACGCTTCAGCAGAATCTGCAGCAAACCTCTTGAATGATAACTACTCTGATAGCAAGCACCAGCACAAGACTAAAGTGCACACTTGTAGAATGAAAAATACAACAGCAGATGAACAGAAGAAAAGGTAATAAAGAAAAAGCACTTCTGATGGTGCCAGGTCTGTCTCATAGGAGAAAACACACCAGGCAGAAACACCATTTTTTTTACATTTCATACTACTGTCACTGTGATGTTGAACAAGTGCCATTAATCAAGAGCTCTGTAATTCATTAGGCACAGTGATGTACTTGAAATGTTATTTCAGTCTCATTGTTCAAAGCCTCTGTAACAGATTTAGAAAAAGAAGCTAAAAAAGAATTAGCTGCTGCATTTTAAAGATGGGACTGAATTTAACTGAAAATAACTTTTCCACTATTAACTAGATGTTAAATATGAAAACAGGAGCATAGAAACTACCAACGGTCCAGGTGGCAGTGTCCTGTCTGACAGAGGACACTATCAGACACTTCACAGGAATGTCCAGACAGTTATGGATTAAACTGCCCATAAAGGATTCCCCCCCCAACTCCATCAGTTAGTGATTGGCTTATTCCAGAAGTATTTGGGTTTACTTCTCTCACTGAATAGACAGCCTGTGCAATGTAACTATGGATGTTTTCATTATTCATACAAATGTCTACATCTTTTTAGAGTCCCTGCTAAGCTCTTGGCCTGAATGACATCTGGTGGCGATGAGTTCCACACATAAATCATGCAGTTCACAAAACAGGCTTCCCTTGTATTTGTTTTACATTTGTTGCCTTGCAATTTCATTGAATGTCCTCATGTTTTTGTATTATGAAATAAGAAAGCATGATTTGTCTTCTCTATGTGATTTATTCTGTATGCCTTTATTGTATGCCCTCTTATTTGGCTCTTCTCTAAACAGAACAGTCTCAGTCTCTCTTTAAACAAAATTCTTTCCATGCATTTAATTATTTTCATGGTGCATACCTGGACTTATTCAATTTCTGCTATATATATTTGATGGAATACCATGAGTTGAAATAATATTTACAGTATCATTTTCTATCCACGTCTTTACATGTTTTGATACCTTATTGGCTTTTTTGACCACTGCATGGGCATGACTAGTTGTATTTATTTTAGAACTTGGAAATGTGCTTGGATAGTTCAACTATTCCTTCCAATGCATGTTACCTTGCACTTCTCAACATTGAATTTCACCTACCATTATGTTCCCCAATTACCAACCTTTTTTTAAGGTTCTTCTGGAGGTCCTGCAGTCTTTCTAGTCTTCAGTGACTAAATTATTTTCTGACACCTGCAAATTTTGTCATCTCACTGCCCACACTTCCTTCAGTTTATTAGTATAATATATTAAACAAGACAGTCCTTGTATCAAACCCTGGGGCATCCAACTGTTAACCTTTGGCCATAGTTAAAATCGACCATTTATTTCTACTTGTTGTTTTATGCCTCCAGTTTCTTATCCATTGCAGAACTTTACTTTTTACACCATGACTACTTATTCCTTAACAGACAAAAACTGTGTTAATCCAAACAAAAAGGCCTACTGATTTAACTCACAGACTGTGCCGAAATCATGTCTGGTCAACAAAAGATGTGTGGGACTGGAAATCAATGGACCAAAATTGCTGTGTTGGAAATTAGGTCTAATTGGTGGACAAAACAATGAGAGGATGGGCTAGTCTGCGCATCGCCTCTTTTGGGGATCCTTAAAAAAAAGAATGGGGTGCTGAGGGATTCCTGGAGGAAGGGGAAAAGTCAGTAGATCTCCAATTTGCTCTAGAGACTCTGTCCTTAATTCTTGAGCCTTCAAAGCTATCACATCATCATGACACCCAGACTTCAGCACAGTATTGGGTATGCCTGTGTGACGGGTTCAGTCACAGAGACGTCCCTCGAGACTGTCACTCGATGAACTGGGATACCACTGAGAACAACCCTCCTGCTAGTACAGGTCCCCCTCCACTCCTGTCTTGCTGAGTTAGACACTGCAGTCAGCTCCAGCACAGACCCAGAGGTTGGGCCATGTCTCTCTGCAGTTCACTGAAACTGAGATTCACTCAGTCCAGGGGCTTCTCAATTAACAGGGACTTTCCCAATGCCCAGTGTTCAGCCTTTTTGGGAGCCTGAACCCCAAATAAATCCATTTTACTCTGTATAAAGCTTATACAGGGTAAATTCACAAATTGTCCTCCCTCTATAACACCGATAGAGAGATATGCACAGCTCTTTGCTCCCCCAGGTATTAATCGCTTACTCTGGGTTTATTAATAAACAAAAGTGATTTTATTAAATACAGAAAGTAGGATTTAAGTGGTTTCAAGTAATAACAGACAGAACAAAGTAGGTCATCAAGCAAAATAAAGCAAAAATACGCAAGTCTAAGCCTAATACATTACGAAACTGATTACAAGTAATATCTAACCCTCAGAGGTGTTCCAATAAGCTTCTTTCACAGACTAGACTCCTTCCTAGTTTGGGCCCAATCTTTTCCCCTGGTACAGTCCTTGTTAGTTTCAGCAGACATCTCAGGTGGTAACTAGGGGTTTTCTCATGACTGGCTACCCCTTTTGTCCTGCTTCACCCCCTTGTATAGCTTTGGCACAAGGCCGGAATCTTTTATCTCTCTGGGTCCCCATCCCTCCTTCTAAATGGAAAAGTACCAGATTTGAGATGGATTTCATTATCAAGTGACATGGTCACATGTCACTGTAAGACCCCTAGTCTCCATTCCCCATGGGCTGGCCCACACGTACACAGGAAGGCTTTCAAGTAACTAAGGCCATTTACAACTGATTGTTTCTGGAGGACCCTTAATGGCCGCCACTTAATATGTTTACATCAGTGATACAAGTTTATATCTTATTCTCCTAACTCCAGATATAGAAATCATAAATGCAAACAAATAGGATGAACACACTTAGTAGATTACAAGCTTTCTAATGACACCATTCAAGGGGTATTTAGCGTAAAGCATATTTCAGTTATGTCATATTCATAAGCATATTTTCATAAAGCATATGGAGTGCAACGTCACAGCCTGACCATCACCACTGCCCCAAGAGAGACTTCAGCCTGAAACAAGAGATACTGCTCTGTCTTCCCTTCCTTCATTGTTTCTTTTCATCCACTCACTATCTTCCTCTTATCCTTTCTATCTTTCTTAGATTTTCACTTGCTCCTGAGACCAGCCATATTGCACAACACCAGTACAATGAGATGATACCCCACATCCAGCTCTGCCCAGCCTGAGAAAGAGAAGTAAAAAAGAGAAGGATCTGACTAGACCAGCCAAATGATGTTCCAAACTGGGGAGAGGATACAGAGGTTAGAGCAACATCTGTTGTGGCTGACCTGCCAATCCAGAGCATCCGTCCGTGACTGGCCAGTCATGTGGTATCCTGAGAACATCAACAAAAGCCATATTTTTCCAAGCTTTACTATGCTATCATTTAGTCCCTCTTGTGTCTGTCTGTTTTGTCAAAAACAGGGGAAATGACTATCTTTCAAAACTCAGAACTGAACAACAGAACTAACAGTTTCTTCTCCACCATCCAGAATTTCCAGAAACAATTAGAGACTCTAACAGATATCCTCTCTCTGAAAAGAGACTTTAATAGGTTTTAATTGAGATTTTTCTGCATAACTGCTCAATTTCAATTCCAGAACATTTATGGCTCATTCTGATTCTTTTTTCTCTAGTGAATCCTAATCAACATATTTTCAAATGTTGGCATGAATTTTCTAATGTATTTGCCACAGGACTAAGCCGGCCAAGATCTCTATACTGAAAAGCCCAAACCATATTGACTGTTCAGTGTTGTACAGTGACAGGATCATGTTAACACCTTTGATTCTCTGGGTCCATTTATTCCATTAAAATTAACACAACAGCCCATCCAATGGGATTGCACTATTGACTTTCACAAGCTCCCAAAACCCAGGAAAAGTCTCTATATGCCACAAATCAGACACTTATAAACTCAGCCTGCTTAGTGGATGCATTTGTGCCTTCTTCATCTGTCACTGTCTGGCTGATGTAAAAGAAACAGCAGTTAATGTGACTTATTTTTTCAGTGAAGATGGAAAGTTACTCACAGCACTCACTTGATGAGTCTATTTCAAACACTACACAGACCACGGAACAATCAAGCTTTTTAACATCATGAACAGCTCTGTGAGGAGGTTCTTCACAAAATCTACATTACAGGTAAAATACTTCTTTGCCTTCATTATAGCACAACAGAATGCCTATTTCCAGAGTTTATCCAGTCCTTATTTGTCCTTGAGCCCAATTCTTCTGAAGCATACTCCAGTGGCCAACCTGTTATTTCATTTCCTGAGGTTTATCAGTCAACTACCAGAACATTTATTAGTAGAGCTGATTGAATAATATTAATATTATTTATTTATTCTATTTATTCAATGAATATTTGCATGTTCATTTCTTGCGCTATTTGATTAGACATAAAGATGTAGTCTAACCATATTCACCAAGTAATTGAGTCAGTACATTATTTGTGAATAATTCTTTGTTATTTGACCACATGCAGCTGACGGGGTGAATCTCTTGGACAATGGAAGCCTAGGAGAGCCAGTTGCCATAGCTCCCCACCAACCCATCAAGGTCCTTGTACTGCAGCAGGGTACGTTTGGTCATTTGCAGATTCACCTGCAATTAAGCTGATAGTAACTCAACACGCTAATGCCAAAACTGGTATAAAATGTCAAATTCTGCAATGGTATTTATTTATTTTGTGGTTTGAGAAAATGTTTTCCTGAAAAAGGTAAGGAAATGGTTGCTTGCTCTAGCTGCTAATGCTGAAAATGAGGTTCAGTTTTTAAACAACTTTCATTTTGATAAGAGCAATATTACATATTTTTTCCACATCATTTACTCAGAACTTCTTTGTTCAATTATTTAGCAATGTTAAGTCAAACAACATTTAGTTTACTAGGCTTTCTACTGTACCACTTGCTGAAATCAAAAATGATTTATAGCACACCGAATAAAATAAAAATTATGTACACCAGGACTAATTAATTATATTTACAGCAGACAGTAAATATTCTTGTTCATAATTATATTACTTACTGCAAAAACAGAAACATTTACAGAGCAAACACACAAAGGGCATGTTTAATAAAGTTGGTCTACAGGGTGAACACACTTGCTGTTTGAAGCAGACAAAGACAGTAAAGGAGTGTTTTGATTACACATATTGTCTCTGGCTTCATCCATCTATCTATATAAGGTATTTATAAAGCACTATCATCTTGGCATCTAAGCCCCAGTGGGTGACAAAATCTACAGATTGGGTTTCCATTTCTATAACATCTTATTGTTAATGACAGGAATGAGTTTATTTAGCAACAATAGACACAATGTTGTTAGTGCCCACTCCATAAAGTTCTTATTTCTACCAAAGTCTGTGTGCAAGTGTCACATTTTTAGAAACATAGTTAGAACATTCATTAAAACTTTTTTGCACTCAGGTGCTCTTGGCTAGTGATCAACCTCTGCCTTAGAGTTATGGGCAATCACTAACTTTAAGTGGCAGCAGCATGGCTAAATGTATTTCTTCAAGAAGAGGTTTCATCAGGCATCTGAAACATATTCAACATCAGGCATATTGAGAAATCTTCTTTGTTAGCAGGGTGGATTTAAGTGTGGCTTTCTCACAGGTTTATGTATTTAATTAGCTAACAGAACAGGGAAAACGATAGGAGTTGAAAGCTGAGGAATACTTGCAAGAGAAAATAATGTGGAGGCAAGGTGCACTATTAGTAACAGAAAGGAGGAAAAGAATTTAACTGTATCTTTTCTCTAAAGAAGGAAGACCTGGTTACCTCTTTCACCTGAGTATTATGAGGTGTCTACAAATTAGCAACAATGAAAATAAACATCTGAAAATTTCAGCCATACATCTTTCTAAATGCTACAGGCCATCATCTTGCTGCTGACATGTTTAAAGAGATTTTTTCATTCACTTTGAATCTTTCTGCACTTAAAGCTGGGTGAAAAATTCATAGCAAAATGTTTTTTCAACACAAGATGCTTGTTTTTGAGTTAAAAATGCACAAGATTGAACCAATTGTACAAAATTATGATTTTTTAAAATCAACATTATATATATGAAGTAATGGGAACATTTTTTCATGATTTTTTTAAAAAGTGGAGCTGGATTGGATAGTTGTGATTGGTCACATAAATCACATGGCATTGGTTTTGATTTCTCCAGTGCTTAAGGGCATTAACAGAAGCCATTAACAAAAGTCATTTATTCAGGAGTGCCTGCATTGTGTTGTGCTCTCTTTGACAAGTTGGGGGGAGGGGAATATGAACATTTGCAATGAGCTATCCTCATAGTGCTGTACTGTGAAAAGAGGGGTATTCATCACAGGCCTATGAAGACTATCCAAAATTTGAAGAGGATAGCATCTCTGCATATGGGTTTCTTTGACACCTGAGGGTAGAGCCAAAGATTCCAGAGCAGTGGTGGGCATCCTGCGGCCCACGGGCTGCATGCGGCCCATCAGGGTAATCGGATTGCAGGCTGTGAGACATTTTGCTGACATTGACTGTCCGCAGGCACGGCCCCCTACAGCTCCCAGTGGCTGCGGTTCACCGTTCCCAGCCAATGGGAGCTGCAGGAAGTGGCAGCTAGCACGTCCCCACGGCCCGCTGCTTCCCGCAGCTCCCATTGGCCAGGAATGGCAACCACTGGGAGCTGCAGGGGGCCATGCCTCAGGACGGTCAACATCAGCAAAATGTCTCATGGCCTGCAATCAGATTACCCTGATGGGCCGCAAGTTGCCCACCCCTGTTCCAGAGGGTGGTACAGCAATTGCCGGTGAGAAACTGGTGACATATTTTGTGATTTTTTTTTCACCAATTCACCAAGCCCCATTACTTGTCCAGGGGACATTTTGGAAATATCAAGAGGATAGTGTTCTTCACAAGGATTTAGGTGCAATACTTCTCAATTATGACCATGTGGGAAATATCACAAGAATAGCCTTTCTTCTCCAAGTTAGTTTCTTCCAGTTTAAGTCATGGGGGAGGATGTGAAAGAGAACAAACTACATGTGACAGATGTTAGTTATATCACAGAGGACTTTCCAGTAGTGCAATAAGATAATATGGTAATGAGGGTGATATAAGAACCTAAATAGAACAGAAGCACATTGAGAAATTTCATAGATACAAAAATATAACAAACTTTTGTAAAACTCAAAAGTTTTAGCATTCGTTCCATTTAAATTGGGTCATATTTGTTTTTCCCAAACCAGCTCACCCACCCCTAGGAATAACACCACAGTTCTCACCAGATTAGAATTTCTTTAAAAAACTTTAGTTTTTCACATTTCATGTGTTCATGTGTTTAGAGTGAGCAGATAAGAAAGAAGTAGTTTTGTGACAGTTATTTAGTTTATTAATAGAAAGCAATGGAGAAAATCATATTACAGGCATATTTTGTTCAGAATTAATACAACTGTATAACTATTTTTCCATAATCAGATCTTTAAGGAATTATAATAACAATGCTTAGCAATTTCATATTCAAAGTGCTTTACAAACATTAACTTATTAGTATTGAAAACACCATCTCTGAGGTAGACAATTATCAACCCCCCATTTTACAGATGGGGAAACAGAACCACAGAGCTGAACAGAAAGAGTCAACATCAGAGAATTACAGTTCAAGTGTTCTTTGTTTCCTATTTGGTGTGCAGACTACTAGACAACATAGCTGAAGAATTCAATGTATATATTACAGGATGACAAACTAACCCATCATTGCAATGTACTGTAATTCTGCTTCTTGAGGAAGCTTTTGGGGAGAAATCATTTACCAGGACTTCAAATGTACAGGTGCCTGCCAGCCTAAGATTTGAAATGTGTTACTATTTGATATCCTGTTCCTACAGTGAAAACAGGATGCAATGCTCTCTATGCCCACAGAGAGCCATTAAGGTCCTGAATAAGTCAACAGGGCTCTGGATAAACCAGAAGTTGACCTGCACAGTTTTCAGTGCAGGATTGGGGCCTGTGATGGGGTGGACTAGGCCCAGAAGCTCTCTGCTGGAGGCCTCAGGGTCCTGTCACACCCATCCCAGGAAAGGAGCAGTGAAGCTAAGTCTTCTGAGTGGCCTAGAGAGGCTGAAAATAGTTAGCCAATCAGAGAGGTTGCAGGGGGCAGTCAATAAGGGCCAGGATAGCCATATGAAAAGGAGCTGCAGAGCCATAGACAATCAGTTCCTTGTTGGATTCAGAGGAGTGCAGATGGTGCTCTTGGCTGACCAAAGGGAACTGCAGCACCTCAGAGAGCTCAGTGCTGGCAGGGACCAGGGGAGCGAGGAAGAGCTCCTGTCTGGCTGCTGGGCCTGAACACAGTAAAGCTCTGAGCTAAGGGGGAAGCATTGATTAAGGCTGGGGCCGTGGAGAAGTGGCCCAGGGAATTGAAGGCAGTTTCATTAAAGGGACATAGTGGTGCGTGGCTGCTATTCTTTGGATGCCTGGGCTGACACCTGGAGTAGTGGGAGGGTTCAGGTCTCCCCCTCCCTCCTCCTCCCACCATAGGCACTGTGGAAGTGGCCTACGATCAGACAGTAATAAACTCCAGAGGGGGATCTGAACTACTTACTGGCCCAGCTGGAGAGCTGGGGCCAGAACAGACCAAGAGGGCAAAACTGTTGCCTACAGGGAGGAAGCTCTGGGGGTATGGCTTGATACCAGGGCTGGGACTGTTTAAAGACTCCAGACACACTTGACCAGAAGGGGGTGTTTGCAAGTGGTGGGTGCCGTGCCGTTACAGGGCCCAACTTGGTAAAAGGGAATAAAGTGTAGAATCTACAGCTGCTTCAATTTACCTTCTATTTCTCTTCCTTTCTTCACATTGTTTATTGAATATACAAGACAGGTATACTGATGACACAACATGCAGTTTTCATGCAGGCTTTTGTCTCTGTCCCTTCTTATCCTGAAGTGTGGCCTCAGAAAACATGAATAGTCTTCATCAGCAATGTCTTGGATATCAGCATTGCTGGGAAAAGATCTTTTGCCCAAGATGGAAATTACATGAAATTACACTGATGAATTAGCACATCAACACAATAGTTAGCATTAGTAAGACATTGCTCTGGTGAAGCTGCCACCAGCTGGTGCCACTTTCAGCCCTGGTGCTAAGAAAACTATAAGGGCAAGTGTGGGAGGGAAGAGGAATGCTATTGAGTAAAGAGGGAAAAGGTGCAAAACAAACAAAATGAACCGGCAAAGAAAAAAGTTAACTAGCTAAACAAAGAAGCAGCCTCACAACCATTTTCTTCACATTTATTTTTAAACCCACTTGAAGCAATAATGAGTTGATTTTAAAAAAAATCAGATCAGTTGATTACATAACTAAACATCATTGAAAGTTGACTGTTTTCGGAACATATGCACTAAAATTAATCTAATACCAACTTACATAACATACCACATATGTGCTCAGCAGAACAATGACAGATGAGAGTCCAGCTTCAGAGGGGACTCAGTGTTCAGTCAGTTACGATTAACATGAGCAGTGCACGTGTTAGCAGCCATTGTAAGCAGAACAACCCAATGGAGAGCAAAACTGCTTTGAAAAGAAGCTCTGCTCTAAAATTAAATGCCTGACATCTATGTTCTCTTGCTGAGAGTCCAGCATAAGGTCTAATTGAAAGACTTGGGATATGGATAAGGACTAGCCTTTATGTACCGCAGTTAGGAAAATTCATCACACAGCAAGACGTGGAAACAAAAATCACAGCGAGAGTTGTTTTTGTTTCCAAAGGAAAATGATAACGTCTATCGTTGTTGTTAGCAATTATAAGTTGTCTGCCTACTGACAGTTTGAATGGAATACAAAACTGGTGGTTATGCTGTTCATATTCTGTCAAGAAATGGGTCTCTTCAAAAGCAAGCTTCCTTCTGTCTGTTACCTCAGGTATTAACTGAAAGTGCTATTCCTATATTTTACAGATAGAAAATCTTAACCCAGGAAGGAAACAACATGACTCAGGTGACTTTTCATCTTCTAGAAGACCGTGAGTAGATAACAGCCAGCTAGCTCTCCATTATAACAGAAGAAAACTGTTACGTGCCCTTCTCACAGTTCCCTTTTTGGCACACAAATCATTTATATCTTTTCCTTTTTGTGCTCACATATTTCATTAAGCTTAATAATTCTAAATAACCAGGACCTCACAGTGTTTTTAATTTCTGGAAGATATTTTAGTAAGACAGTACTGTGATGGGTTCCCCTTGGGGTGCCACCTGAAACTGGGGTACCACGGAGCTCTCTGACCCACCAGCCTGGGGTCCCTCTCACACTATGCTGCTGTGACAAACTGCAGACCCACTCCCAGTCTTACACTTCCACCAGCATACACACAGGTAGGGACATACCCAGCTGCAGCAGTTACCTGCAGGCTCTCTGACCAGCCACTGCATAAACCAACAATAGAGAGGCTACAGCCAAAATAACCACCAGCTTCCCAGCCTAGAAACCGCTCCCCACCCGCCACTGTAGCATAAACCCAGAATTATACCATCTTGCAATGCACAGGGATTTGTACAGTGTATGCGCATAGAGTTCACCCTTCCTCAATGTGGAGAGGAATATGCAACAACCTTTGCCCCTTGAGCTATGATTTCCCATGCACTTCGCTCCAACTCACTGGTTTAGGTCAAGCAAAAACAAGTTTATTAACTACAAAACATGGGTGTCGAGACACATAGGCTGGGGAAGGCTGTGTCTCCCCAAACAGCCTGGTGTGGCCCCACCCATGCTCCTCCCTGAAGGCCCCTCCTGCTTGCCCTTCCCCCTAGGCTCCAGCTCAGGCAGGCTGTTCCTCTTCAGGGAAGCCTGCTGGGGCTGGGGCAGCTGGGACTTGGGGTGGCTGGGGGCGCTGGGCTCGGGGGGGGAGGCTGGAGGCGCTGGGGCTGCCGCCCTGAGCTCAGGAGTCGGGGGGACACGTGCCACCCGCCCTGAGCTGGGGGGTCGTGAGTTGCCTGCTTGCCCTGTGCTCGGGAGGGGGGGGGTCCCGTTCGCCGCCTGCCCTGCATGCAGGGGTCAGGGGGGCATGTCACCCAGTGCTCGGGGGGGGGGGGGGGGGGCCCTCCAGTGGGGGAAGGGGGGTGGGTTCTCGGGGGTGGCAGAGCCAGCCAGAGTCTAGCCTCCCCGAACCTGTGGTTCACCTGTCACCCATGCTACAAAAGATAGATTTTAAGTGATAGCGAACAGATCAAAGCAGATTATCTAGCAAATAAACAAAAACGCAAACTAAGCCTAAGATACTAGAAAGATAGGATATGAATTAGCAAATTCTCAGCCTGCTTGATGATACAAACAGGATGCAGATTCTTAAGGGACAAGCTGTACTTGTTTTACAGCATGAAATCCCCATGAAATCTTTCATACATAGGCTAGAAATTCCTTTAGCCTGGGTCCAGCACTTCCCCCAGTTCTGTCTTTGTTCCTCAGGTGTTCCTAGGAATCTTCTTGTGTGGGAAGAGAAGAACAACAGATGATGTCACTCCCTGCTTTATATAGCTTTAGTATATTGTGGGAACCCTTTATTTCAAAACTTGGTTCCCAGACCAGTTTGTGGAAAAATACTGACATCACAAGATGGAGTCCAGAGACATGTGGTTTGGTCACGTGAACTTGCAGTGTTATAGCAGCCATTGCTTACAGGCTGGCCAAAATGCCCACAGGAAGGTTAAGCTATTCCACAGTCCATTGTCTTTGCTGATGGGCCATCAGCCCCGTCTGGCTTCTTCATTGTTGTACCTGAAAGGCTGGCTGTGGGTGTTTTCCAGAGTAAGCCCATTTGAAATACAGATCCCCAGTCAATATTCATAACTTCAGATACAAAAATGATACATGCATATAAATAGGATAATCATATTCGGCAAATCATTACTTTTCAAATAACACCTCACATGACTTAGCTTGTACAAAATGCATCATAATTATGCCATAACCATATTATAATATATTACTTTGACAAATATGGGGTCCAGTGTCACAAATACCAGACCCATTCCTTAGAAAAAATATTAGAAATTAATGAACCTCATATAACATACTCTGAAGTCTCTTGTCAAACACATTATATAAAGGAAAAAATAGTCAAAGAATTAGTTTTCGGGCAACTAAACAATGGATATAGAGAAAATGCAACAAGTGAATGGGATAAGTGTGAATATTGATTATTTAGGCCCTACAAGCACTTATGCTTAACTTTACGCAATCTGAATAGTCCCATTGATGTTACAGGTCTATCGCTTTCTACCACATTCAGTGGAACTGCTCACAGTGAATTAATTTAAGCATATGTGTAAGTGTTTGCAGAACTGGGCCCTTAGAATATATGCTTATTGGAGCAGCAATCAGGCCTTTCTCTATCTACACTGCCAAGAACACTGTTGGCACTCAATAAATACCTGAAATAGATAATAGCAAATAATAATATAATAGTAATGCCATGCTGCAGCTGCACTTATGACTAATGGAGGGTCTAAAATTAGAGCCCCTTTGAAACAGGAAGCTACTGGCAGCAGCTTCTTCATGAGGGGATTCTCACCCCGTTCTGAAATAGCAATGGCTGGTTGACCTCCAAGGCACACTGAAAAGGCCATCTCTTCTTTCCAGACTTTCAGGGTAGGGTGTGCTGAGAGCTGGGATTTTTACACAAAATGGGAATGGTTGCTGGAATATATTCCCCCCTTCTTGAGTCCAGGGAACCTGTTGTATTTTTCTTTGTTTGCATTGTTTGGCAATGTATTTTTAATATTTGGGAAAGATACCTAAAGCCCTGAACAGGCATTTTAAATATCTTATATGTATGTAAATAGCTAAATAAAAATAAATGATGGAATGAGCCAGTTAATATCACAATAAGCCTATGTTACCTAGCTTTTACAGCAAACTTTATCAATGCATACCATCCTATGCTACCTATGCATTTATATGGCTCCCTTTTCTGCAGTATCTCAGACTTGGGCTGTACTGGGCAGCATTGTGCTCTTCCTTTTCATCTGTGTGTTCTTGAGCAGCTCCACAGCCCAGTCTCAAGACAGAGCTATTCTTTCCCTTGAATAGGTAGCAGCCCAAACTACACTGTGGTTTGAGCCATCATTAAGGGCTCAGTCCTGCAAGGTGCTGAATGTCCTCAATCTCCACTGGTTTCACTAGGCATCGAAAGTGCTCAACACCTTAGACTCAGGCCCTTACGCTAAAATGGAAATGCCTAGTGTATGAATCACAGATGCATGAAGTTCCAGTGCTGGTCTGTGCACCAGTGGTTGAGGTTCTTGGTGATATTAAGCATCTAATGAAATTTCAAAACAAAAATACAAAACCCTCCATTTCCAAGCTTTTCAAATTTTTCACACATCACTAACCACCATCCCTGTACATTAACTGGCAACATGTTTCTAACAGCATTATTAATTCAGAATGGCTAGATAGTTTGTACAGTTAAATTACTGTATGTATTTGGTGTTTTTCTTCTGTGTGCCACAATGTCATATTTGCACATTTCTCTGTATTCAATCAAAAATGGGTTAAAACTGCCCTTATCAAGTGCATTGATGAGTTTTCACATTCCACCACCTTCACATTGTAGTCAAGTCATTATACTCTCTATTAGAATTTTGGTGCCTAGATACTGTGGTGAGGGGCATTTTAGAGATATAGATATTTCATTTAGAGGCATTCTGGAGATCTTTCTGTTCTTTTTTTGAGTGAATAATCAGCCAGCAATAGGTTTACTGATCCACAGATTTTGGTACAAAGTGATGATACTGTAAATTAATGATATAAAATGACTCCTCCCCAGAAACTGAACAAGAAAGCCTAACTTTCCTTACATTATCATACATTACAATTATTTGGGATTGTTACTAATGTATGGAAATTGAGTTCCGTGACTAGAATAACCATCTATGCAGCAAGCAACAGTAGTGGGTAAATGCTAAATCGTCACAAATATTCATGAAAAGGGGATTGCAAGAAATTTAGAGGGTGAATAAGAGATATCAAGGTGAAAAATATTAATGCCAAGTTATAGCTGAGAATTTAACATGGACATTTGGTTGTGTTTATAGAAGTGACATCAACATTATTTTATCTTTTTTTGAGTAGAGAAAAAGAAATGCACAAATTATGTTAACGTGATGACATAGTTCAGAATGTAAACACAAGAGTTGGAAAATTTAAAGTTATGCTTCCCATACAACTGTATATGGGCCCCATTTTACAGCCTAATTCACCAGGTGATTACACTGACAAAAAAAATACATGTAAAAGAGCAGAGGTACAGCTCCCTAATGTCTAAAACATCTTGTATTTATGTTAAATCTATGCTTTAATATAGTCATGTAAGTTAAAGCTGATGTGGAAAACATCACTTTTAATTTCCTGATATTTGTGGCATGTTTAACTTCTGTTACATTAGCATAGATTTTGAACTGAATTTAACATTTTGATATAAAAGAAAAAAAGGCAAATTTATGAACACACATTTGAATCCACCAGATCATTTTGTGCACTGTGGGGTTCACATCACAGAGTCGAATGCATCCTATGAGAACATGGGCATTGTCCATATCATGTCCTAAAAGATCAATAGGGCCAGGTAAAATGACTGCCAAACTTGCTAATCTACTTGTGATGCCACCTGAGAAGTGGGGTATAAGTTCTAAATCCTGAGGTACTTAGAGGTCTCTACTCCTATTGATTTCAAAGGAAGGTGAGGGTACTCAGTGCTTTCCAGAATAAAGAGCACCATAGGAGGCTAAGATGCACAGACCTTCGGTACACTATCGGTACACCAAATATCTCCACATTGGAGCCTTCTGTACACTGGAACTGTGCTCTACCTCCATGCTACTGCAGTTACATTTGTGAGTGGGAGAATGATGATCCATCAGGCAGATTTCCTTTCAGGGATGGGGAAACAAAGCTGAGTCTGAGGATACAGAAGTCCAGAGGCTACAAGAAGCCTGCAGCCACAGATCAAGTTCTGCTGGTGCTCTGCAGCATTGGAAGAAAATTTCTATCGCTCACAAACACACAGACCACTTTGAATCAAAGTCCATTCACTCAGGCTTTGCAAGGAGACAATATTTGGCCTCTGAGGACTAATCTTCTTTTGATTCACATGTGCAAATTTAATTGTAGTAGGAGTTAATGAATCTAGAGCAGAATACAAACCTAAGCAACTAAAAATGTGTAAATATGAGGAAGAAATTAATGGAAATTGACCTTTAAAATTCAAATTCTCTCTGTGAACGGCATTTGTGATGATTTAGTGAATGTATTTAATTTTAAATCTTTAAACATACTTTATGTTTTTATAACTAATTTGGGGGGCATATTTTATATCTATGCATACATAGTTATATTAGTAAAATACCTGGACATTACTACATCTTCTCATTTCTTATTGGTTGAAACAGCCTTATGACCCAATTATTAAATCCTTCTATTAAATGGAAATTGATATCATCATAAGGTGATAGGGCCTGATGATTCATGGTTTTGTATTACTAGGCAATAGACTTCAGCTCACTTACAACTTACATGAACTGATCTGAGAGCATAGAGAAGTTAAATGCTGATGAAATGTTAAAGTAAGTGCTTGACATCACAGTACTGGTTCCTGTGTAACGTTAGATATACTGTAAATCATTTAAAATTTAAATTTGAAAAAATCTTGATTGGGATGTTTCACTGATTTATCCGCTGCATAAAACTTAAGCTATTTTAATTTCACCATTTTGTAAGACTTTGCCAATACTGTATGTAATTGAATAGGAAATAAACAAATGACTAAAAGCACATAAGAAACTACAAGTATATCAGTACTGATTATAACCACAGAAGATAAGTGGAAGTACAATAGTTTAGTTTAGTTTATCATCACTTAGTTTACAATAATATTTCTCAGAATTTATAATGTAATTTGGAAGAAAGATATGTAAGAATTACTGCATGTCTTTTCCTAGAGAAAGGAAAGGAGGGACGAAAATCTGATATAGAAAGTAATAGTCTAATAACGTCCTGATCCATCAGATTCTATTTTAACAGAGCTCTTTAAGGTAGAGGATAGATAGAGTTTGAAAAGCAATAGATGATGGTTGAATTACAAGATTCTCATAGAACCAAAAGAATTATGGTAGACTTTCTTACAGGCAACATGGATCTGCACAGAAATGGGTAATCATTAGTATAAAACTAGCATGTAACATTTTCGCTTGAAAAGTCAAATCAAATGAAAATACAATTAGCAATAGGTTTCAGCCAGTTAATTATTCATCCTGAGCAGCATATAAAAATTTAAAGCTCTGTAATTGGCATGCTATATTTATAAAATCTGTTCAAGATACTGTGCTATAAAGCTTATCTGTAAATTTCACAGATATGACTGTAATATGACTGGAAATTCTCTGTTTTTAAATTCCATTTCTCTTATAGATATATTTTTTATGAATTTTATCATCAAAAGTAATGTTATTAACAAAATTAGTAAAAAAACAGAAGTAGAACTTGATACTTTTTATTTACATATTTATTAACTATTGCATTTTATACACATCGGGATATACAGTTAGATAAACAGATGAGAATTGTAATAAGTATTTATTAATGCTTTAGATGAATGCAATGTGCAGTATAAAATCACAGGATAATACTGATAGACTTGACATGAAGAAGGTAAACAAATGGAAAATATTAAATAGCAGCAAGGCAGCTATTAGGATAAAGAGATTATAAATCAATCAAAAATAAATATGGACATAAACATATGATTATAACATAATTAATTCTTTTTTGTACCCCTTCTGAAAGCATTATATTTCTATTATTTTGCAGTATTATATATCTTTCCAGGATTTTCTTCTGTCAGATGTTCTTGAGACTAACATTTTAAATATCAACAAGAGCCCTGTTACATTTCCTATGCTGATATTATGCCCACATAATTTTAACGCATTTAATTTTGTTTTATAACTATCAGATATCAAAACAAATTTTAGCTACCAGAAAGATGACATCACAATTTATTTGTTTCAGTGAATAACCACAATGCTTAATTTCAGCAATTCCATAACTGTACTTATGGTTGTCAGAGAAGGCCTTTTACATACTGTGTGTGCTACTCCCACAAATAAGGCTATTAATAATAAACAGCAAAACTGCTTATCTTTGATAACAAATTAACAACAACATAATATTGGTATCATTATAATCTGGATGATGATTTCATTCTTCAACCAAGGTTAATTTTAAAAGCATTTTAACATAGTTTGTTGACTTTAGCAATCAATTATTATCAGGATACAATAATGGCTGTTTCAAAATGGGTTGTTTTCATCATTAAATTATTCCCCTTTCCTCCTTTCACATGATCTGCCTATGGCAGGGAACAAATGTGATCACCTGTAGACATCTGGCAGGAAAGCGGAAAATGAAATCAATAGCAAAGTATTTAAAGCAAAAAAATTCTTCAGGGCCACGCCTAACTTTGGTTCTTTATGATAGGGAAGATATTTGTAATATTAGATGTATACTTCTTCATGTTTTGTCATTTTCTTCCACTGTCTGAGATGCAGTAATGCTTTAAAAAAAATCTACTGACAGTTAATTAACACACAGTCTTATTATAGAGGTCTCCTCCAAAGCAGGCAGATTCAAGTAATACTGAGGTGATTGTCATAAAGGAAATGTTTACAGTGGGGTTCGCAGATGGCTGACATGACAGCCAAGCAACAAAAACAGTCTAAAATCAAATATAGCTTTAAAATATGGGCGAGTTTTCTTCTCTGTTTCTCACAGCTATCTTTAGCAAATGTCTTAATCTGTTCTTTTCATGCAAGTTATTCCCAAACATCCTTGTCGTTGTGAAGGGGGTCCTGAAGTCAGTGACAGTTGTGTTAATTACTCAGAATTGTTAAAAAAAAATCTAGATTACTAACTTTAAGTATAATGTTGTTTGTGTAATATCCTGCTACAGTCTAAAAGATGAATTGCTAGTTCTACAGGGACAGCTATTGGCTATTTGTGATTGACAATGTTAGTAGAATTGTATGACTTTCTTGTATAATGGTTTAAACAAAAGTAAATAAATAGTTAAAAAAACCCCACCAAAAAGAACTGGAAAGCTTAGCTGTGTTTAGTGCCCATTGATGAAAGCGCTGTTCTCTGATCCATGCTGCTATTGTTGGTTTTAGTTTAGCTCCCTCTCAATCAATATCTCACAGGGCATGATTTAATAAGGTTTTATAATCTCCAAAAATGGGGGGAGGGCAGTTGTGGTATTGTCATTCATCAAAGGGGGCCTTTCAGGTTTCTTGGCTTTCACCTGCTGGGACCCATTTGGTCTCTTTCAAAGAGAATGCAATGACAAAATGAATGAGAAATGCTAGAATAAGAGTGCCTTATTCTACCCAATAGTATAATCAATGGGTACTTGTAATCCCTATTGTACTTCACAGAGGTAGTTGTAAGACAATTAAATCTCGCTTCTCAGGCAAATGATTTTGGTAGTTAACCTGAAACAGCCAACAATATTGTAGAGAATGAATGCATTTGAAGCAATGATGTAATGGGATACTGCTTAGCCAGAAAAGCCTCTCTCTCTCTCTCTCTCTCTCTTTTTTTTTTTGGTAGCATGGCGCTACAGTATATGTGGACTTTAATTACTGAAAAATACTGTCAAAAAGTAGGGGATATTTTAAATTTAATTTTAAAGGTGTAAGCAGGGGGAATAATCTTGATCTATGTTCTTTTAAATGCACAGTTTGTATTTTAAATTAATAATAAGAGAACTTTATTTTTGATCATATTTTAAACTGTAAATGGTAGTTTAACAAACAGCAACATTTACATAGTTAACATCAGCTTGATGTGACAACCAATTTAGCTTTAATTTCATTTGCATCAGCTAAATTCAATTTCAAGTCTTTTCCCTCCTTACTGAATTGCTTGCATGTCAAAAGAGAGCTTGTACTATTTTGAAGAGACATGCATTCATTTTGTACTCTGAATTATTTGTCCACTTTCTGTTGCATGAACATTATTCCCTGAAAAACATTTACCTACTGCATCAAACCAGCTTATATATTTTCCCCTTTAAAATTGTGCCTTTTTATTATTAGGCATATTTTAAAAACATTTGCCTATTTTCATAGAATTTTGAACATTTCATGCTATAATTAAAAAGAGTACTTTGCAAACAAAACAATGTTCAAAGCGCAGTGACAAATATTGAACACAAAATATCAGAGATAGAAAATACTGCGGGCCCTTTGGATACATTTGCATCTATTTTTTTTATTGATAATATACAACAAATTAAAGGAAATTCTCTCTTCCATTTATGCTATAAAATATTGGACCTGAGGCTCAGCTGGTGCAAATCACTGTAGTTCCTTTGGCTTCAATAGAGCTACACTGATTATATCAGCCAGGGGTCTGACCAACTCTTTTAATTTCTTTATTCTAATGTTGAAAGGCGGGGGGGAAATCCCAGATTAGGGATAGCCAAAAATGCTCATTGTAAATAGCACCGATCTTTCAATTTGTGTATCAGTTCTTGTAGGGAACACTTCTGTCACCTGACTCAAATTGAGTACTACCTTTCTTCACATATAGAGTTCCACTGATTTCAATGGTAGAAAACTAGAATCTGATCCTGAATTTTGATTTGTAAAAATGGTTACATTTATATACACTTTAAAAAGATGCTCTGTCTAGTGTCCGACCCTGAAGAAATGGTTGTCTTGTCTCACAGAAAATAAAGGAACCAAAGCTTATTGAAGTCAATGGGAGTCTTCCCATTGAAGTCCCTGGGCTTTGGATCTGGCCCCAGTTGAGCATTTTGTGGTATACCATATGAAGGCTGCTATGTAAAATTAAACTGTATGCTTTTTCATTCTATTGTTTTCTAAAGCCAATGTTCATTCAGTTCATTAGATGAAGGCCACAGAATACAAGGCCTCAAATAAAATAAATTACTCTTTACAGTAATTCTCCTGCAAAATAGAGGTGGACTAAGAATGAAGAACCTGATCCTTTTTGGCATCACCAAATTGGTCTAGGCAGTCGGATAACTCAATCCCTGGGTGTTTAAAAAACAGCAGTTCGGGTGTCTGATTTCTGGGAGAGATTATCCAAAACTGGCTGTCTGGGTTAGATTGGGTATTATGTTAAAACCTTCCTGCACTACTGACTCAGTAGGAAAAAGTGTCTGTGTAGGGAAGATGAGGACTAGAAGAGGACATAAAGGAAAAAAAATGCTGTTTCCTAGTGGATCTGGGAGGAGGAGGAGTGGGATAATGGCATGGTTTCAGTGTTAGTTTACAAGAATACCATGACAATGACTATACATTTATCAGATACAAATAGACTATACAGCACTGCTTACAAGAGTTTTAATATCCTACGTGTCATACAGAAAATATCAACATGTAATTGAAGGGCAACCAAAGTGCAGGACCTGCATGATTAGCTTAGCCTAACATTTTTCATTGGACATCAAATGTTGGCACCAATATGTGATAAAATGTTTGATTGTATCATCAACGTTCCCCCTTCTTCCTCCTCTTCCTTAAACATCCTGGTGAAATCCTAGCCCCACTGAAGTCAAAGGGAGTTTTGCCATTGACTTTAATGGATACTTAATTTAGGGGATGAAATCCTGGAAGTGGCTTGTGATTTGCAATGCAAGACTGGCAGCAACAGTGGCATCAGCTGTTGAGGTTTGGTACAAAATCCAGTGGCCTGAGTTTACTGTGTGGGAATATTTCTTCACACTTATTTCGTACAGCAGGCTCCACGGTAGAGTTAACAGTGTCCTTGGTAGTTACATTTACCACAGTATTTGTGGGGTTTTCCATTCTAAATATAAGGAATACTGCAAATACCATGCAAAAGTCAAATACCAGAGCCTGATATTAGTTTTGGTATTAAAGTAGTGTCCAGGGGCTCCAATTTTTAGTCGGTCTTTTCTTTTTTTTTTTTTTTTTTTTTAAAAGAGCCTTCTCCTCTGATATTCATACAAATAATATTGTATATACTGCTTCAGGGCTGAGCCAGATTCACTATGGCCTCACTTTCTCTCCCCTTCCAGTTCAGGCTTTGTGTCACTGTCAGATTCTCTAACCTTCCATAAAAAATGGTTGGGAGGTTCCTTCAAAGGTGTAGGTGACGTTGATTGCTGTAAGTTGAGATCTATAGCTTAACAGTTCATTCAGTGTAGAGCCTGCACTGATTTTCTTTGGTTGACAAGACACATATAGAAATAATCAATATCAGTACTACTATTGGTGTGGATGGACCTTTGTGAGATGGAGTATAGATTCTAGAATTACTATTGTGTTACACATAGAGTTAATAACCTTGAATATAGATTTTTGACTTCTTTTGTCAGCACAAGGGATGGAAAGAATTAGCCTCGCATTCTCCCTGTTGGTCTAAGTTTTATTTGTTATATTTTTTTTCTTCTCTGCCTTTGAAGGCATCAGTATTTATCCCTCTTCTAGTGTTTTCTTCTCAAATGTCTTAATCCCAGTTTTGGTTCCTAGGATATTCTGGAGGTTCCATTTGTTTAGTTCTTGTTGTTTCTGGAATAGTTATTTTCTTACTTTTTAAATTAAGGGCAAACAGGTAGAGACATAATGCCAGTGCTTTTGTAGGGCTATTTAACTCATCTGGTGAGCCAGTACTGTACACATCACTGTACTTCAGAAGACCTTTCAGAGTAACAACACATACAGCAGAGATGGCAATGTGGTCATCTAACTCATGCTATCTGCTTTAAAAAAACAAAAGATCTTCCACAGTTTATGAGAGTGGCTACTGATGGCAGTCTGTGTTTTCTTTTCTTGAGAGTGAGGCTGAGCTTTGTTGCAGACTAATAGCCTAGGGCAGTTTGCTAGCTAGATGGGACTTCATAAAAATATGTGCAAGGATGAAATCACAAGATTGTTAAGGTGGCTTCTTGTTGGTTTTGAGGGCAGTATTAGCTTGGCTGTTGAGATAGGTTGCTGTGATGTTGTGAAATGAAATAAGTGCCCACTGTGCCTAGAAAGAAGTTCAAAAACATTAATTATGTGTCTTCTTTTTCCTTTCTTCTTTATTTTGTATGTTAAGGACATGAGATTCTGCACTCTGTAAAGCCTGTGATGTTGCTGTGAAATTAAATTTATGCGTAATGGGCTAACTTCATTTCTGTTTCACCACCACAGACCACAGTAGAGTTACATCAGGATGAATTTGCCCCATGGTGTCTAGCTGATGTGAACTTTTACAACAAAATTCTCCTTTCCTTCCTCTACTTTGTCTTACTTTGCTAGTGTAATATTGTGTGATGTTTTAAGGCAATTAAAAATGAAATCCATGCCCATTGTCCCTAAATTTCAAGAGAGCAAAAACTGTATTTATTTCCTGATGAAAAAGCAATTTTAAAAAAAGTATAGTTAGATATACTGAAGTGGGTGCACTACATTTTTTATGTGGTATTTCTATTTTTGTTCAGGTTAGGTGCTGACTTGGCTGAATCATCACAAATGATGTACCCCACAAACTGAAATATTTTGGGAGAGTGCAAGTTGTTGAGGTACATGATGTGTTCCTTGTAGTTACAGATTAATATTCAGCATAAATGCAGTAAAATAAGCTAACCAAGATCAAAAATCACAAGACCACACAAAAACCCTAAGGAAAACAATACAAATCCAAGAGGGGGCGGGAACGGGAGGAGGTAGTGGTGCCCATGGGGGCTATTTTTTGAATACACAGACTTTATTTTAGAATAGTATTACAGAAAACAAAATATCACTTAATATAATCAAACCCCCCTGCAAATCTAATTATAAATATACCCGGGAAAAACAAAGTCTTTTATTTCCCTTTTCCAACTCAATCTTCAGTCATTAATTTAACTGGAGCCTCCCAGTACTTCTATTCCCATCTGTATTCTCCCCTCCATATTCCCACAGCTGAGAGGGGTATAAACTACTGTTGTTCTCCAACCCTACAAAAATGTAAATATGGCACTAATGTCTCTCAAATTTTAATATAGAAGTTACAGAAACCATATCAAACAGGCTTTTCAAAATATTTCAGTTCAGTGTCAAAAAATGTTAAACAAGTTTTTATCATTTCTAAGTTGTGCTTCTTGGCACTGTAGATATGATTTTGCCCATATCATAATCAGAGACCATTTGAAATGGCTGCTGGTATTACTACAAATTCTTGTACAAGACTATTTCACTGAGCAAGTAGCTTGTGAGCAAAGGCCTCGATATGCATGTGTAACCCATATGCCCCTCTGGATATGAATTGCATAGTGCAGTAAATTGTGTGGCCCTTGTGTGTGCTAACGCTGAAGGGGATTAAGATCAACTCTCTCAAGGCTGATTCAGGTGAATAGATGCACTGCCTAGTTCTTTAGCAGGGAGAAGTTGATGTGTTGGCAATAAAATACCTACTCTAAACACAGTTAGATGGGTGTCACCATATAATACCTTAATCCTTGTGCGGAAAACTAGTCCAGGCACACTCAGAGGAACAAATCTAGAAGTATTTTATGGCCAGATCTCTAGGCATCTGCTTCTTCAGAATCTCCTATAGTACTGATGGTTCCTCCCAACCCATGCTGCTTTTGGTTACAAAAATATAGCAACCTTACAGGGACACACTGTTACAAGTACCTAAGTCTTCCTTCATTGTTTTAGCTTCTCTCTATTAGAAATCCATTAACTTCTTGAAATTTTGTGTCAAGCAGCATTGCATTCAATGGTGGCTCTTAAAATCTCTCCAGTTTCATTAGACAACTAAATGTTTGCTTTTCACGATACTTACGAAAAAGTCCTACAAGATTCAATAAAACCTGCTACGATTTTTTTGGACAATCTTATAGAACTGGATAGAAAATTCTATAGGAAGAATCAAAAACCTTAGACAAAGTGTTTCATTCGGTGGGCCAAATCAGCTGGTCTAAAGCAGCATAGCTTCACTGCAGTCAGGGAACAATCGTGATTTATATCAGTTGAGGGCCTAGCCCTGTAGTTTTAAGTGTAACTTCTAGAAGACTTGGTTAAATTTCTATAGAACCTTAATGGTTTAAACCCTATTAAATTCTATAAGATTTATAGAAGGTTTCCTTTTCAATATTCTGGTTTGTAAGAATAGGGAAATAAAAGAGAATACTGTAGCTACTCAAGTAACTATGTTTATTTATCTTAGATAAGACTGGTAGGTTTTTAAGGCCTGTGGCTGTACAGTCAGATCTAACCACAAGAGTTTGAACCTCACTGTCAGAGGCTGACTAGCAGGGCCGGCTCCAGGCACCAGCCTACCAAGCATGTGCTTGGGGCGGCACGTGGAGGGGGCGGCACTCACCCGGGGAGAACGGAGCCGCAGCGGGCTCACCGCCCTCCCCCGGCGCTCCGGCCGGCCAGGGAGAGCGGGTCCGTGGCCGGGCACGCTGCCCTCCCCCCGACACTCTGGCCGGCTGGGGAGAACGGGGCCCCGGCTGGGCTCTCCGCCCTCCTCCTGGTGCTCCGGCCGGTCGGGGAGAGCGGGGCCGCGGCCGGGCTCGGCGCCCTCCCCTGCCACGCTCCCCGCTGAGGGGTGGGGGGAGGCTTTTTTGCCTAGGGCGGCAAAAAAGCCAGAGCCGGCCCTGCTGACTAGAAGCAGCTCTTTGTGGCCAACCCCAAGACCCACATTGGATTGGAGGACGCAGCCTGGTTTCTGTCATCTGGAAGTGAATCAGATCTAGGTGCTTTATAGCAAAATTCCTTATTCAAAGGGGAAAAAAAAAAAAGCCGTGTGAAATGTCTACACTGAAGCCCAACACCCTGCAAAGTTTGCGCAGTTTCAGATTTTGTTACAAACTAACAACTTGAGCCAGGTTCATCAAAAGGTTCACAAACCTCAAGCATACCTGGGCCCTGTTTCAAGCCAGGTTAGGGTTTGCTGTCAAAGCTACGTGAAATTAGCAATTTCACATCGTTCCAATGTGAACTTGGAGAGTTACCAAAGAAAATCTTAATTCAAGCCGCTGTGAAACAAACCACTGCATTTTACATGGCTTTAGAAAATCCCAAAATAGAAATAAGTTTAAAAATCTTTGATTATAAGAACTCACATGATAGCAAATCAAAGACCGTGAAATCTATTATATCTGTATAAACATAACTATATCAGTAGCACATGAAATAAATTATGCTGCTCAGTTTCTCAGTGTGTAATATCTTTTCTGAGCATATGTAAATTTGCTATAAGAGGTTTAAAAAGAGTTTCTTAAAATATACTCCAAACTACAACAGATTTGTCATTCATGCACTGCTGAGCATACAGGCTTAATTTTACTTTTTTGCTATTATTTTAAATCAAGGCACTTATCCAAAAGATCAAAACAGCTTTTAAATGGACATTTTGTGATGGAGGAAGTGATAATATGTGCAAGAATATGGTAATTTTTCATATTGTGGAGGTGCAGAAAGGTAGTGGTATAAAGCTGATAGGTATGTTATGAAAGTATAGAGATAGTGAGCCAAATCCATCCCTGATGTAATTCCTTTGACATCTAGGAATCCTTATGACATCTATGGGGTGAATTCGACCCAATAGGTCTAAGCATGCACCAATTTAGGGGAGTGTTGAGAAGAGTCTTTCAAGTCTCGATCCTGAAAATCAGAGAAAACATTCTAAAATATAAGGGACAGTACTTGAAGAGAATGGTAATAAAAATTAGGGAAGCTATACATTTCCTGTAGCCTTGCTATTAAAGATATTAAAAGAATGTTCAGCTATCATTTTGATATCCAGCATTAAATTCTGCTCTTCCTATCCTAGGCCTTAATGAGGAACACCATACTGCCAGAAAGGGGAAAGACAAAGAATTTTTTATTAAAAAAATCAGGGGACATTGAGAGGTATGGTTAAGAATATACAAACTTTATATAGATTTGTTTTTGTACTAGAATAATGCTAGAGGAAGTCATCAATTTTTCTGAAACTGCCTATTAAGATAAGGTCCATAATAAATATCAGAATGTCCCCTAAAGTGCCGAAAGGTAAAGTTTCACAACACGCCCCCCCCCCCCCCCCCCGCAACAAAATAGATTTTAACTTTTATCATTCCAAATTTAAGTCCATTTTTCATGACAGAAAAAAAACCCCTCCTTTGTGTCCTGCAACGAGGCATGTGACTGTAACATCCTTCTGAAAGAAAGTGCAACATACATGAATCAACACTGTTCAAACACATGAATAGAATGAACACTCAGATGCTTTATAATTCACCACTGCAGAGGTCCCAGTGCGGTGCTTTCATGCCACCTAGTGGACTTCATCCAAAACCACCATATAAGAAGGGACATTTATAAATCTCACACTAAGTTCAAATTTTTCCAGACTAAGATCCAGAACCAGCACTATTAACTCACGCAAAAACTTCCTCAAACAACAATGGGCAAAATTCTGCAGTCATTAGGCCACAACATAAGATAACGCTGATTGATTGGTGGTGTTTTGTATTTCCAAAACCACTGCTCTCAGGAACATTACCCTTTTGGAGCAATTCCATTCCAAATAGCACTGCACACACCATTTTGAATATGCAGGGCCTGATTTTCAAAATATACCTTTTAACCTATCCAGATTCAAATATATGTCAAATACTCAAAGTGAGGAACACAAAAAGAAATGCAAGAAACTTAAAATGCTGTGGGAATAATTCCTTTAGTGTAAATAACTTTCTATAGCATCAGTTTCATGATTATTTCTGATATGAATAATTTTTACCAGTGAAGATGGCTAGTTAGACACCCAGCTGGCCACTTGTGAACACAACTATTTAATTTTCTTGTGCAAATTAGGATCCTGATGCAGAAAAGATGGACATGTTTAGTTTTGGACTCACAATGGATTTACAGTGTGTAAATTAAATGTGTATATCTTTACATGGGCATATAATTGCACATGATCCTAGTCTTCAGAGGTTTGGAAGCTAAAACAGTATGAAACAGATTTCCTGAACCAAGAATGGTCATAGCTAATTGGCATTAGTGCATTTTTAACACATACATACAGATTTGTGTGTTTTATTCCCACCCCCACTCCCTCAGATGCTGGCACAGGAATTCCTGGTTTTGACCACATTACAAATCTTAATGCCAGATGTGCATTTCATACTATAATCATTAACAACTGGAGAAATATCCTCAATCAGCACTTAATGAAGAGAAATTGATTGGTTTCACAGAGCCATGCAGAATAACTGACTTTACAGTGTGCTGGTGATGCTTAGGTGGCTTTTTTGGATGCCCTGAGATATTCATCTTCTGCATCTATGTTAAAGACTTACTCCTCAATCCTTGTCCTGGTGGGAATTTCTGCTCTGACGCAACCTGCTGCCTGGGAATTCTGTCATGGCTCTTTGGATTAGCTGATGATCATATTTGCTGTGAAAATATGAAATTTGTTCCTCCTCAGCTCATCTCTCCCCACTTTTAAAAATGATCTGAAGGCCCCCTTTTATCAGAGGTATTTTTCAGTTTCAAATCTGTTAGCCCTTGCACAGCAAGATAGCTCTAAGCCCTGCCAAATACATGCGCTATTTCCAAAGCATTTTATTTGGCTTTTTATCTGGTTGTATATTGTTTTTATAATATTCTTAATTTTATTGCACTAAGGGCCTTGGTTGCAGGAGAGATAGACTTTATAAATATAAATTTTTATTATTATTAACCACACTGGGAGGGCAGCAAATACTTGGACAGTGGATCCAGGGCACACTTTGGCTATTCATAAGCCACAATAGGGAAAATCCAGTATAACACTACAAATAGATAACTAGTGGGAATAGATCATATCTAAAGTCCTATTGGATAGGAGCCCTCTTATTACTGTAAACACCTAAAGAAAGAAAAATAAATAAAATAAAATAAATACTGATACATTAAAGCCTAATCATGCAGCGAGCTCCCTGAGGGCAAACCTTGGCATCCCCGTAGGTCTCCACTGAAGTAAATGGGGCTCTGTGAGGACAACAAGGTCAGTCTTCATGGAGCTCATTGAAGGATCCTTAGGCCCCAATCCTGTAACTGATACAATGTGAACAGGCTACTTTGGCAAAGAACTTAGTGGGGCTCTGTGCAGGTGTATGAGTCCATCCACACAGAGCCCACTGCAGGATCAGAGCCTAATTTATTAGCATATATTTGTTTTTTAAAAGTCAGTGGGACTCTTCATGAACCCATCCATGCACTATCAAATCAAATGAACACCAAATAGTCATAGTAATTATAATGAATTATAACAAGCAACTGCTCTAAGTACTAGACTTTAGGATACTAATAAACCTGGCTTTGGAATAAGATCTTGAATTACATCACAATCTGAATATTGAATGAAACAGAGGACTGAGACTTTTAGAATAATAACGGGGTTTTAAAAAAATAAGATAGATGGCAGAAGTTGTATAGAATTATGCCTAAGAACTAAGGAAAACATAATGAGTTCTACACACTGGAAGAATTCCCAAAGAAGAGTAGCTGCCCAGTAAGGTTAAGTTATCCCAAATTTTGGTTCTCCACGTTAAAACCCCAGTATCATATGCAGTTCCCCAATTCTTGCTTTTCTAAATTGATGTAACCTGTCTGTTTTGTGACAATTCTCCTCTTGTGACTCATTCTTTGCTCTTTTTGGACTTTGATATCCTCAAAGCACAATCTGAATGCACAATCTGAAGCACAGATGCAAAACCTAGATAAGCTGAATAAGAATTTTGCATAAGCTAGAAAGGAGGCTTACATTCCACTACTTTCATATCTAAATCGCACACTGTATTTTGAATGTCAGTCTGGATGGAAGAGACTCCCAGGTTTCCTTTTTACATTTCCTCCTATTAGGAGCTAAAAACTTCATAATTATTGTGTAGAAGATACAGATATTCACATTATGGAAACAGCTTCTTACATAGAGCTGCAAATTTATGCCTAATATCTAACAAATTGCCTAGTATTATATTATTGATTTTAGTATTTTAACTCTTTGGTTAAAAAAAGAAATCCACTAGTTACCTGCTTCTGGTGTTTTTCTTAATTCTGAATATTATTTAAAAGCTTATTTTCTGAATGTTGGAGCTTTGGCCTGCTGCCCTTCCTCAAGAGATTAGTCCCATTGACTTCATGGGATTACTTATGTGAGTAAAAGCTCCTTGATCTTTGCCACTTAAATAGTACACAATAAATCCTATCAATTGCAGAGTCCTGGCTCTGTGGCTCCTAATATGTTGTGTGTATTTCACACCATTAGGGCATCTATTCATCTCATTCCTTTGTTTCACTCCCTGCTTCTTTCTTGCCCTGGTTCATGTCTTTAAAAATATCTTTTTTTTGTTTGTTTTTGACAACTCCTCTCATATCACATGTCCCTCACTTTACTTCCCAATTACCTTCCATCCTACAGTGGACAACACAAGACATGCTTTCCATTCAGTTAGTAGTTCAGGGAGACACTGTATTGATCAAAACAGGTTAAATGACATATGTCAATTCATGAAATGTCTAGTCACTATACAGTTTCCTATTATAAAATAATGTATTAAACCAGCTAATGTAGATGCAAATCAGTGCTCTCTACTGGGCATAACCAGAATTGCTCATCTGTGTTTCACAGGCTCTGTACTGCTAAAAAATAAAAGATTTTTCCTCTGCAGCTCAAGTAATAAGGGTCTATGCTTTTGGACTAAAAGGATTTGAATTCTATCTATTGCTATTGCAGCAAAATTCTAATGTCCAGGTTGCACAGCAAAGTGACAACAACTGTCAGTTATTTTTCCACAGATTTGTGGCAATATATTTATATTGTTCTATTAGAATTTTCATTTACATCTTTCTCTTGTTGCATGTGCTACCTCTGTACCCTTCAAAGTTCAAAGAATGAAAATTAATATTGCTAAGAAACCAGAGGAACATCTGATTAACGCTATATACCAGTTCTGACAATGAGTTACTTAATCTCTTGGTACCTTAGCTATCCCACCTGTACATTGAGGATAGTAATGCTTACCCACCTTTTCAAAGTTCTTCGAGCTCCACACATGAAAAAGTTCTATTTAAGTCCAAAATATCATTTCCACCATATATTATACACCATTAAATTTGTGTACTTGATTTTTTTGTATTTTTTATGTATTTATAGTTCAGTGACCTTCCTTTTACGACAGTGAGTCAACACAGATACCATGGTGATAGGTTCATTACAATTGCTGCTCAAACTCTGGTATAATGCCAAACTTACTCCCATAAAAATTAATAGAAATACTCCCAGTGACTTCAATGGGAGCAGGATTGGATCCTGGTCACAATGGGCTAGATTTTCAAAAATGCTCAGTAATAACAGTCAGTGCCATCATTTCAAAAGTGCTTAGCAGCACATTTTGCGTGCTGAACTCTTTGAAAAACATGGTATAAGTGTCACATTGAGAGCTTTTAAAACCTGGCACTTTTTTCTGTATAAAACAGAAACTTATCTCTAACCCAACTGTGGGTGCTGAGCCCTTGAATATAGCCCTATATTTTTCAGGTATACTCTATGTGTCTGTGTGTGCACACTTGAGTATGGATACGGAACTTGCTGGTCAAATTTAAATCTTTATGTGGAGCTGCATAAATTGGTTCACTTCTAGTCAGGCTGATAACATTCTAAGAGCCCAGTGCTCCTATATTAACTTCAATAGGGGGTTTGCTGATTACAGTGGGAGCAGAAATTCCAGAAGTGTTTACAGCCTTATGGGGCATTACTTCAAAACTCATTTGCCTTCTCTTACACCTCATCAATTCTCTGAAAAATAAAATAAACCCAAAATTAAAAAAATAAGATTAAACAAAATTTCACACTATAATTATTTACCTTATTGAGAGAGAACTATCACTAAGGCAGATCTTGGGAACCTAGCATCTCAGGAGGACAGATACATTCAGTGAGAACTAGCTAAATATAATCAGGTTTCGAATTACTGTTAGCTTAAACCTTTCCAAATCAACACATTATCATCTGTGTGTATAATGTGACTGTAACATACATCTTTCAGATATCCAGGACAGTGTACAATACAGGGAAGTCAAGCATGGCTTAACCGGGTTGGCATGGAAAAAAGTTGTGGGAATTTACCATTGTTCTTTGTTTATTTTTCTTTCTTTTCTAGTTTTGACCTGTTCCCATAGTAGCTCATTGAATGGCTCAATCCTGAAAGGTGCTACGTACCTTCATGTCCTCTTGACTTCAGTAGAAACTGAGGACATTCAGCCCCTAGCAGGCGGCTCTAGTGGCAGCCTTCACCCCTGGCGTACTCCCCGGCAGTACAGTGCAGTGTCACCATTACATCCCTGCCTCGGTTTCATTGAGTAAGAGTTTTAATAAATTTTAATAAGTATACTGAACAGCACCCTTTCATGATCTAGTTTAGTCAACCCCAAAGGCAGATCACACAAGTAGATCTCTCTCTCAACTTTTCTGGCACATATTGGGCTATCTTCTAAACTGTCCCTACAGTTTCCCTCTGTAAGGCAGGAGTTTCCCAAAATTCTCCTCCATGGAGCTGGAGCTGTGGTTCAGGCCAGCTACAGGATTTTTGCCAGCTTCTCCTCTAGTTGGGCCCTTTTACCAATCAGTCTTTCCACCCTCAGGCTAGGAGGGTGCAGCAGGTAGACCTTCCCCTACTACTCTTTTCTCGCTGCTAATTCAGGGTCCTGCAGGAACCTCCCTGCTCCTTGCAGTATCTACAGGCATCTGCCCTTCTATGAAGAAGGAGGAAGCATTTATGCTGGCCTCTTATCCCAGCTCATTCTTTATTGGTTGGGTGAGAGGGGAGCCCTGCCTCACCCTCTCTGCAAGGCTCCAGGTCCCAGGCCCTTAAAGATACTGTAACAAGATTCCTTGCAACCCTACTTCTTCCCAGGACCTCTTTCCTCTCTCCCCATATCTCTTCAGTCCTTGTGTATAAGACCACTCCAAACTCTTAAAGGCCTCGTCACATGATGGGAAGGAATGACCTGTAGGCAGTACTGCCCTTATGGGGCAGACAACCCTATCCACTAAAAACATTACAGGACTTGACTCCAACATAAAATACCTCATGTTCAAAGCAGTACAGTGCTCTATGGACTTGATCCAAAGCCCATGAAGTCAATGGGAAATCTCAATTGACTTCAATCAGCTTTGGATCAGGTTTTGTGACCACATAGAAATAAAACAAACAACAGAGTGCCAATCCAATTAAGTAAAGTTGCCTGAATATAAGAAAGGTGAGGAACAGGTCCCTTCCAGACAAAATGATGAGACTTGTAATCTTGGATTACATACATACATACAGTGGTCACCATTAAAAGTCAGCATTTGCCAATACTTACCACACTATGTGGTCAGAGATACCCAAATACTTCCCTGCACGATAGCTACAATATTTCTTCATAGCATAGTAAATGTTAATAAATGATGAATTTTTAATGACAGCCATTGTATTATGATGAGGGAAACTTTATAAATGTGGTAAACAGACAGACAATTGACTATTGCTATATTCATGATATTGCTCAAAAACATTTAGGAAAGTTGCTCCTACAAGTAGAATCCAGACATCTTATTTTAGCTTGAGGTTTTTCTCTATTCAAAGAAATACTGTTTCAACCATGCTGCTGTGAGGTGATTAATTATACCACCCACTCAGTGGTTATATTAATCATAGAGTTCCTTATAGATATTCCAAAAGATTTATTTCTAGTGCTGTTCTATTTCAAAATGCCACCACAAATTCAGATAGGGTGAACAAAGCTGTGTCCTTGAATATGTTCCAGGCCCTGTTGCTTCTTTACAATTGATATTCTTATTTCTGAAAGCATGTCGGTCAGTTTGCTTCTCCACTGCTAAGGACAGAGAGAGACCAAGTGCTAGAGATACATATAGTCTAAGACTTTTTTTTTAAAAATGTGGACTTAGGCACCTCATCATAGAGTGAGCTGAGCCTGAAGGGGGCAAAAGCCTCCTTGCTCCACCTTGTTCCTAAGCCAGGTGACTAAGAGTCATGTAACAGCACCCCTAAGGCAGTACTTCGTATAAGACCGACTGCCTGCTTACACAATGGGAGAGACTTGTACGGGAGGCAGGTTCCTTGGCAGTATAGACAAGATAGTGGCAAATGGGGAATCTTGACAGGATTCAAGGCCAGGCTGTAGAAGGAGGACTGCATGTGCCAGGGGATAAAAGACTAAAGTGCTGTTCCTAGAAGGAGAACCCTGCATTAAGGGCAGAAGTGGTACAGTCCATGGAAGGAGGGCTGCACAGACCCCTGCTGTCCTGGGGAGGATGCTGTGAGACTAGGAAGGCCTGAGGAACTGTATGTTCATTTTCTGTTATAGCATTAAAAAACTAGACCCCAAGAGGGGTGGATTTTATTTGAAATGCCGACATATATGTGTGTATGTGTGCGCGCGCTTGCACACATGCTACAGGGTGTGTGCATCCACTTGTCAGAGCAGGGAAACTGAGTCCAGAATGCTTTTGATGCCATGCTGTAGGATGGCCTGTGCTGGACCACACTGTACAACATAAATGGCTTGATTTTGAAAAAAGATGAGCAACCACGAGCACCTATTAACTTGAAAATCAGACCATTTATTTAGTCACCCATTAAAAAAAATCTTACCCTTGTTTCCTACACATCTGGTACAAAGGGCCAAATATTATTCCACTGAAGTCAACGATAGTTTTGACTGCATAGGAATTGCTGGATTTGACCCAAACTGCACAACAAAGACAAGAGGGGGCTATAAAAATGAAATATATTATAAAACATTGTGTATGTAGACTTTCAACATCTCTATGTCTCGCTAATAGGATTATTCATCAAAGATTCCCAAACTAAGTGAAAAAGAATTTGAGTTGTTAAACTGAAATTTTGCTAGTGTCATAAGAATGGCCATACTGGGTCAGACCAATGGTCCATCTAACCCAGGGTCTATCTTCTGGCCAGGACCAGATGTTTCAGGGCAATTTCAAGTGTTCTATTCCCTATCATTCAGTCCCAGCTTCTGGCAGTTAGAGGTTTAGGGACATTCAGAGCATGGGGATCCATCCATGATTATCTTGTCTTATAGACAGTGATGGATCTATCCGCCATCAAATTATCTAATTTTCTTTTGAACCAGTTTATGCTCTTGGCCTTCACAACATCCCATGACAATGAGTTCCACAAATTGTGGATTGTGTGAAGTACTTTCTTTTGTTTGTTTTAAACCAACCGCCTAGTACTTTCATTGGGTAACCTCTAGTTCTTGTGGAAGTGTAAATAACACTTCCTTAATCACTTTCTCCATGCTATTCATGATTTTATAAACCTCTATCATATCCCCGGTTAGCGGTCTCTTTTCTAAGTGAATAGATCCAGTTTTTTAAATCTCTCCTCATTTGGAAATGTTCCATAACTCTAATAATTTTTGTTACCCTTCTCTGCACCTTTTCCACCTAATATATCCTTTCTGAGATGGGGTGGCCAAAATTATTGTATTGTATTGGTCTTTCTTGGCCTGCCTTATTATATCTTTACACTTGACTTGCCAGAGTTTAGGTTCCTTTCTATTTTCCTCACTAGGATTTGATTTCCAAGTTTTAAAGGATGCCTTTTTGCCTTCAACCACCTCTTTTATTGTTCTTTTTAGCCATAGCAACATTTTTTGTTCTCTTCCTCTTTTTACATGGGTACATATTTACTTTGAGCTTCTATTATGGTGTTTTAAAATAGTCTCCATTCAGTTTGCAGGTATTTTACCCTTGTGACTGTTCCTTTTCATTCCCATTTAACTAGCTTCCTCATTTTGTGTAGTTCCTCTTTTTGAAGTTAAATGCTACTGTGGTGGGTACACTTGGCAGTTTCCCCCCTACAAGGATGTTAAATTTAATTACATTACAGTTGCTATCACCAAGCAGTTCAGCTATATTCCACCTCTTGGACCAGATCCTGTGTTCTACTTAGAACTAAATTGAGAATTGCCTCTTCCCTTGTGGGTTCCAGGACAGGATGCTCCAATAAACTTTCATTTATAGTGTTTAAAATGTTATCTCTGCATCCCTTCCTGAGGTGACGTATAACCAGTCAATATCAGGATAGTTTAAGTCCTCCACTATTATTGCATTTTCTGTCTTTGTAGCCTATCTAATCTCTCTGAGCATTTCACAATCTCTGTCATAAGAACATAGGAATGGACGTACTGGGTCAGACCAAAGGTCCATCTAGCCCAGTATCCTGTCTTCTGACAGTGGCCAATGCCAGGTGCCTCAGAGGGAATGAGCAGAACAAATAATCATCAAGTGATCCATGCCCTGTTGCCCATTCCCAACTTCTGGAAACAGAGGCTAGGGACACCATTGCTGCCCATCCTGGCTAATAGCCATTGATGGACCTATCATCCATGAATTTATCTAGTTCTTTTTTGAACCCTGTTATAGTCTTGGCCTTCACAGCATCCTCTGGCAAGGAGTTCCACAGGTTGACTGTGCATTGTGTGAAGAAATACTCCCTTGTTTTTGTTTTAAACCTGCTGCCTATTCATTTAATTTGGTGGCCCCTAGTTCTTGTGTTATGAGAAGGAGTAAATAACACTTCCTTATTTACTTTCTCCACACCAGTCATAATTTTATAGACCTCTATCATATCCCCCCTTACTCATCTCTTTTCCAAGCTGAAAAGTCCCAGTCTTATTAATCTCTCCTCATACAGAAGCCATTCCATACCCTTATCATTTTTGTTGCCCTTTTCTGAACCTTTTCCAAGTCCAATATATCTTTTTGAGATGGGGCGATCACATCTGCACACAGTATTCAAGATGTAGGCCTACCATGGATTTATATAGAGGCAATATGATATTTTCTGTCTTATTATCTAGCCCTTTCTTAATGATTCCCAACATTCTGTTCACTTTTTTGACTGTTGCTGCACATTGAGTGGATGTTTTCAGGGAACTATCAACAATGACTCCAAGATCTCTTTCTTTAGTGGTAACAGCTAATTTAGACCCCATCATTTTATATGTATAGTTGGGATTATGCTTTCCAATGTGCATTACTTTGCATTTATCAACACTGAATGTCATCTACCATTTTGTTGCCCAGTCACCCAATTTTGAGAGATCCTTTTATAGCTCTTCGCAGTCTGCCTGGGACTTAACTATCTTAAGTAGTTTTGTAGTGTGACAAAGTTCCTCCTCTATGTTGGTGGGTCCTGCGCTTATTGGTGGATTTTCTTGCCGCAGAGATTCACCATGTGGGTTGGGGAACAGCCCAGAGACCTTCCCCTCTGGCAGAAGGCATAGTCCAGGTCAATTGGGAGGTTTGGGGGGAACCCAGGCCCACCCTCTACTCCGGGTTCCAGCCCAGGACCCTGTGGACTGCAGCTGTCTATAGTGCCTCCTGTAACAGCTGCATGACAGCTACAACTCCCTGGGCTACTTCCCCATGGCCTCCTCCAAACACCTTCCTTATTCTCACCACAGGACCGTCCTCCTGGTGTCTGATAATGCTTGTGCTCCTCAGTCCTCCAGCATCTCTCACTCTCAGCTCCTTGCGCCTCTTGCTCCCAGCTCCTCACACTCACACCACAAACTGAAGTGAGCTCCTTTTTAAAACCCAGGTGCCCTGATTAGCCTGCCTTAATTGATTCTAGCAGCTTCTTCTTAATTGGCTCCAGGTGTCCTAATTAGCCTGCCTGCCTTAACTGGTTCTAGCAGGTTCCTGATTACTCTAGTGCAGCCCCTGCTCTGGTCACTCAGGGAACAGAAAACTACTCATCCAGTGACCAGTATATTTGCCCTCTACCAGACTCCTGTACCCCACTGGTCTGGGTCTGTCACAGTATCATCTGCAAATTTTGCATTTACCCTTTTTTCCAGATCATTTATGAATATGTTGATTAGGACTGGTCCCCTTACAAACTCCTGGGGGACACCACTATTTACCTCTCTCCATTCTGAAAACTGACCATTTATTCCTACCCTTTGTTTCCTATCTTTTAACCAATTACCAGTCCATGAGAGAACCTTCCCTCTTATCCCAAGACTGCTTATTTTGCTTAAAAGCCTTTGGTGAGGGATCTTGTCAAAAGCTTTCTGAAAATCTAAATACACTATATCCACTGGATCCCCTTGTCCACATGCTTGTTGACCCCCTCAAAGAATTCTAGTAGATTGGTGAGGCATGATTTCCCTTTACAAAAACCATGTTGACTATTCCCCAACAAATTATTTTCATCTATGTGTCTGATAATTTTGTTCTTTACTATAGTTTCAACCCGTTTGCCCAGTACTAAAGTCAGGCTTACTGGCCTGTAATTGCCGGGGTCACCTCTGTCACTATCCTTGCTAGATGGTTGGTAGTATATTCCTACTGCTGTATGCTTATTGTTCAAGCATGGAATTTCTATCCCTAGAGATTCTATGGTAGAATTTATTCATTTAAGATTTTTACTCTATTTGACTATGCTTTCTTTCACATATAATGCCACTCCCCCACCAGCACAACCTACTCTAAATTAAAAAGGTTTGTGGTGTTGTGAGCAAATTCATGAGACCTGACTCCAATTCCTGATTTCTTTGTCAAAAGTGAAAGTGAACAGAATGATTTCCTCTCACTCACTGGAAAAAAACCACCAAGTGAAATTAGTTGAACACAGAAAAATTGAATAAATGATCCACCTAACTGCCCCTCTGAGAATTGATGCTCCAGTCATCTCAAGGGCCCAAGATCAAGACAAATTTGATCAGTGTTATGCTTTCCACACTAGCCTTCCTCCTTTGGTGGTGCTTTGATACACCCCATTCAAGAGATTTACAATGCAGGGTAGAGCTACTCTGATGATCAAAATTAGTCAGTCATGTAATTCCTATTTAACAGTCACAGAATTGGCTCCTGGTATATCAAAAAGTTGTGGAAAAGTAAAAGTCTTTACTAAATTTGTACTCAGTCATTGAAATCAATAGGCGCTTGCCTGAACAAGGAATGAGTGAAATCTTGAGTCAGTCCCAGGATCTGCCCTGATGATCTTAAAATTGTGATTACATTCAAGGCCCTACTGTCTAGAACCACTTTATTTTTCTGGCCTTGAATGGGTGAAGCTGATTATGATTATGATATTTGAAGATCCTAATAACATTCCAGAACTCTATGAACTATAGACTATTAAAATCTAGTGTTCTGGAATCCATTTGTGCAGCGTCAGTGGACTATAATGAATGCAGTTAAAATAAACTCAATATATGTGCATAAACCTTCTGAAAAGGATAATTTTTTAATCATTTTTAGTTTTTATTGATATATCTACAACCAAACTGAATGTCAGTTTCTGGGAAATCACAGGTGGAGGTTTCTGGAACTTTTGCAGGTAAAACAGACAATGAAGGTACTTGCAAGATCTTAGAGTAGATGAGGAAGTGTTAGTAAAGTCATAACAGGAGGATATAGATCATTGACAGAAGACCTTCTTTTACAGTATTGGTAAACTTTCTTAAGATCAGACTGCAAAAACTAGGATTAATCAATTTTGAAAGGGGAAGAATCAGAGAAGACTTAAGTGAGGTATTTAAAAATTATGTAGAGTAAATGATCAGACCCTCTTTCATGTTTTCCCATAGGGCAAGAAAAAGGAAGCACCCAATGGAGTTAATGGCAGGAAAATTTTAATCAAATAAAAGGAAGTTATTTTTACACTGCATGTGTCAAATTCTCTACTGCAAGTTAGTGTCACATACAGTCAATAGATTTTAATAATGATTTGATAGTGTTATGATGTTTAATAAGATATATAGATAATATTTCCATTGAGCCAGTGCTGGTCAACCCAATGAGTGTCAATAGGCCCTAACATTTTAGATTAGCCCCATATCCTTAACAGCATCCCAGAAATATGCTTTTTAAACAGCTGCCTTTGTTCTTTGGATCTTCAGATTTCTTTTCTACATCCTACTCCTCTAGGCAGGCCTCTCCAGTCCCTCTGTACTGCCATCAGCAATGCATGCTGTTCCCTAACCCTGCATTGCCATCATGCAGCTGCAGCTCCTCCCTTAGGCCTAGAGCTGCAGCTGCTAAAGAAATGGAGCCAGTGACCTCACATTTGAGCTGTTCCTGCTTGGCAGCTTCACAAACTGGCTTCCCACAGCCTCATCAAAATGGCAGCCCCTAGCCTCTCTGTGCTCTAGACCCAGGAACTGTGGGCCTATTGGTTAGTTGTACCCTGCACTGTGGTTCCATAAGTGACCATTATGGGCTTCCAATTTCAGTACAACACTAAAGCCAACAAATGAAAAGATACTTTTACAAGTATGTCTGTGATGGTGACAAACCTAGTCGCCGTTCTCTTTATTCCCTTATAATTTTCTTTTACCTGGCGCCATTCAAAAATCTAAATTTGTTCATCAATGAAAAATGACAAGTAATCAGAAGGTCCATATTTACTATTACTATTGTTATCATAAATTGTGCCTGATCCTTAAATCAAGCTATACATGGTATTTGAGCTATTGATTAAAAAAAAAAAAGTAAAAAAGAGAAAGTGAGTGACATCACTTTAGCATCATCACCTCTCAAAGGAGAAAAAAGATGATTCTCACTGATCATCATTTAACACAAGATAACAGAGAAATCTCACTCACTTCTAATTCAGCCTTTCCCGTAAGGCTCAGCTTGTCACAATGTATAGCTTTCTTCCCTTTGATAAGGTCAGTTTGCCAAAAAGAACAAAGTGCACATGAGTAATACATTACTCAACCACTTGTATACATACATCTATTTTTCTTACCAGGTCTCACTATTCAGAAAGGTACAGACATGGCACCATGATAAAAAGGGTCATTTAAAAGACTTCGCAGAGGCTCTGTACTGTGAAGGATTGAATTTTCACTTGAATGCCTACATTTTCACATCTTTTTCTTTACAGAAATATTCTTTTTGAATGGCAGACTGCAACTGGGTGGTTTTTTATGTCACTGACCAGGAATATATAAAATATTAGAACACATTTGTCCCAACAGAGGAACACTGCTAACTGAGATGTACCACACTGTAGTTATGGAGGTTATACAACTCTTACCACCCTAGGCTTGCTAGCTTCATTTGGTAGCTACCTCAAGTTCAGTCAAGGTGGAATTCTGAGGCACCTCACTCATAAATGATAAACAAATTAAAATAAGTTATGAAAACCTTAGTTTCCACACTCACCCAATGGATTATTTTCCATAATCACAGCTACTGGCACAATTCTGACTCCAATCCGTTCATTTTATCTTCTCATCCTATTTGAACATTTCAGGGCAACGTTTGTAAAAGCTCTGCTCACAAATTTGTGGGACTAATTGTATGCTTACATCTGTGCCTGCATAGGAAACTAGGGAAGAGAATTAGCATCCTGAGTCCCAATGGGAGATAGAGGTGCTGAGCACTGCATATCTAATAGAGCAGTGAAAAAATTTGTAATGAAACCAAGCAAAACTCGTTGATTTCAGGTCTTATAGTGTTAAACACCTGAAACCTTAGTGTATTTTGGAGAGGTTTGCAAATGTGGAGTGTGTTTCATCTAAACTGGGGTTGATTGTGATTTGATATGGAAATAGGTTTCTTTGCCTGGTGGCATTGGCTGGGTTTTTAGGGTTAATCATTTGTGCAAGAATCTCAAAGTGGAACTAAGCATATCATGCATAACAAAATCAGAAAAAAGATTTGCACAAACCCCTGCAAACAACAACTGTAACATTTCATGCAGCTCCAGTGTGCACTAGCTTAAACAATAATTATTACTTATTATTTGTATTCCAGTAGAATGTGGTAAGTGCTATACAAATATATAGGAAAGCATAGTAACATAGTTCCTACTTTCATCCAGGTGGATCCCAAAAATTTACTAACTGATTTACAAGCTCCACTGAGCTCCACGTTAGGACAAATATTCAGGGCTTGATCCAAAGTTCGCTGAAATCAGTAGGACTTTTTCCACTGACTTCAGTGGGTTTTGTATCAAGCCTTACATTTTTAACACTCAGTGTAGCTTGTAAATCAGTTTACACCATACCATTTACTTTTACTATCGTATCTATACTATTCTCTATACATAGATTGGGAAATTTTGCAATAAATGTAATTATTGAGGTAATTCATGTCCTGTTTTTAATGGGGTCCACTTAATAGGCAAGATTCTTCTCTCAGATCCATACTGCTTTGGATCCTAATATGAAGTGTTTCATTCACTAAGCTCTTGATCTTATTTTTGTAACACAACATTTTAAAGCCCAAAGTGAATGATAGTTGATAGAGAGGGTCAAGAAGAGAAGCAGCTCACTAACAGAAAACAAAAAAACAAACAATATAATTCATCTGGCAAAAAAAGAAATATACACACCAAAGTACTTTTAAGACATGAAGCACTAAATAAAGTGGCATCAGTTTTCTTCTTACTATTTGCCCATTTATTCAGGTATTGCCATAGATTTTTCTTCTGACAGAGGTACACGCTTCCTTTCTCACCAAATTCTCCCCTGGCTGGCTGCTTGTCATATGGGTAAGATTTAGAACAAGTCCAAAGAATGTCATAAACTGAATGCAACCCTGGATCCGTCCCCTGCTGTGATACATGCCTTTCATCTTTCCAAAGAGGAAAATGGTTTTTCATTTTTATCAAACCACGTGCACGTGTCCTGCCATAAAGTATTTACTCTTTTTCACAAAAATATATGTGAAAACCCAGATATAATTTACAGGATATGCAAAATTTTTGTTATACAACTCTAGTTGCTTGCAAATATTTCCTTTATTAAGAAGAGCTGCTGCAGTGAGGTGCTGTTCAGATCTGTGTTTTTGGCTCAGTACATGACAGAGATGAGGACCTGCCTGAATTTCAGATTTGGATCTAAACTTCCTCAGAGTTTGAAGGTATTCTGGGATTTAGGGAAATCATCTCCAGCTGAGTATCTGTGTGTTTTCTGATAGTGTACTTTTCATTATATTTGTACTACTATTATTATTTTGAGCACCGATAGTCTACTCCAATAAGCTAGAAGACAGATCCTCAGCCGGTGTAAACTGTCACAGTTACATTGACTTAAATAGAGCTATGACAATTTACATCAACTGATCTGCCTCAGGTGTAATTTAGACCTCATTATATGCACTTAACCTGTGCTTCTCCTGTGTAAGGGAGTCTAAATTGGTCTAACTCATATACCAAGGAACTGAAGGAGGATAAAAAAAGGATTAAGTTAAAGTAAGATGGGGACTGTCTGCTAGATAAATCATGTCCTCAGCTATTGCAAAATAGTAAGTTCAGTAATGAGAGTTTACAATTTATTTTCAGTTTTTGAATTTCTTCCTTTATTTAAACGTTCAAGATTCTCAATTTATTTGTAAGTTGTTTTTGTCATGTGAGTAATTGCTGTTGCATCACCATTATGGTGTGTGGGCATTCTTTTATTCATAAGAACTAGTTCTTGGCTGAAGAAGGTGTTACTATAGTCTCAAGGTAAGCTGTCTGTCAATGACCCATCACCATAGTATCTGGATTCTTCTTTATCCTCTAAGTCCTGGGGCCCAATTTTGCTGTCAGTTGTTCACTTTAAATCTTAAAAGCTGTAGCTAAAGTCAAATATTAAAAAATGTCTTTTTTATGTACTTTTTGGACAAATTTGAATAATTAGTACAAAGGATTATTTATTTATTTGTGTTTCAGTAGTGCCTAGAGTCTCCAACTCAGATCAGAGCCCCATTGTGCTAGGCACTGTACACCTGCAATAATAAGAAACAGTCACTGTCTTAAAGAGCTTACAGTCTAACTAGGCAAGACAGACAAAGACTGGGAGGGGAAATAGGGTCTTGAGGTCATTTACCCAAGGTCACACAGCAAGTCAGTGACAGATCTGGGAACAGAAACCAGATCTCTGTCCAGGGCCCTCTCACAAGCACAAAGTTTGTGTGTCTACATTATTGCACGTATTTTACTTCTCTCTCTGCCCTTTCTTTGTCTCTGACATTTATTTACGCTTCTACTCTTCACTTTCAAAGCTCTCATAACTCTACCTAGGTCTTTGTCCTTATCTCCTCCTCCACCTACTTTCACATCCTGACCACCCTACCCTACTTTCTTCTCCTGACCACTCCATTTCCTTTCCCTACTTCAGACTTCCAGCATTTTTTCTTTAAAATAATATTTCTTTAAAATACTAATAATACTAAGTTTGATTTGTTATTATATATGTGGGTTATACAAAAGAACGCACAAATCGATCTCAACTTACATATGGACATTGCTTTTTAAGCTTGGAGTAATCACCCCATCAGTATACAGCAAGCTCCGTCCCTCACCTCTTAAAATCAAAATAAAACCAAAACAAGCAACCCTACAAACTCTCACATCCCATGCATCATTCTAGCCTCAATGACCATAGGTAACAGTGTATTAGCTCTGTTACTTAGCTTGTAAGTCCTCTGGGGCACAGTCTGTTTGTTCTGTATTTGTAGAACAGCTAGCACAATGGGGTCCTCTTTCATGACTAGGGCTCTCATGTGCTACCACAATACTACCAGTAATCATAATCTGTATTAAACTGTTCGGTTTTGGATCCACTGTGCCTTTAGTCTCTGACTCCCAAGCCCAGCAAAGCAAATAAGCACGTGTCTAAATTTCAGCATGTGAGTCATCACATTGATTTCAATGGGACTATTCACATGCTTACAGCTAGTTGAAACTTCCTGGATTTTGAATTTTGAATGAAATTTTTTTTTGATGAAATTTCCATTTGGCAAAAAAAGCCAGAACATTTTCAGGTGATTTGAAATGTTTTGACAATTGAAAATTGTGATGAAATTTGACTACTTTAAATTAAAAAATATTAAAAATTGTTAAAAAGTCCTGCAACATTTGTTGTTGTGTTTTTTTGGTCTTGTTTTTGGTTTGGGTTTTTTGGTGTGTGTGTAGGTGGAATTTCCACCAGCTCTACTTAAAACATCAAGTGAGATACAGGCTTAAGTATCTTGCTGAAACAGTCCCTCAGACTAGGTCATTGGGGCAGTGAACTAAGTATTTGGCTCAGGACCATGTATATTCTGATAATGATTGCTTTTTCTTTTGGGGTGAGGAAATACCACTTTTTAAAGTGACTGTATTTGTAGCTTATGGCAAAAGCACCTACATCTTGGGATATGTGCTTTTTTAAAGATATAGTATAAATAAAATTAATACATTAATAAATGTACAATATTGACACCATACACATAATAGTTATAATAATAAATAAAAATATCCTATCATACTGCATAGTTGAAATGATTCCTCACAACACTCTCGTGTGGCTCCTCAGCAGAAGTTAGGTATTGTTGTTGTTCTCTGTCATGCAATGATAATGTGATGGGAGAGTTAGTTTTCAGAGCTAGTGCATATTCAGGTCACATGGCCAGAGTCAAATGTCGGCACAGATGATTTGCTTCTCTAAATGGGGTCTGACTCAGTGCTTGTATACTTTCTGATATCTTTGGATTTCTATGTTGGTTTCATTTGCCCTTGAATGTTTACGAAGATGCCTGCCACTGTCATCTTTGGAGCCTTTTTATTCCCTTTTGTTGCTATAATTCAGTGTTTTAGAATATCACAATGTAACATTTCACTATGTTAAATGCTAGCAATAAATGCATTGTCATCACCTGATGATTAAATATACAATATAGGAGTAGACAGAAGTAACCTGTCAGGCTGTATTTCAAGGGAACTTAAATAAATTCATGGAGGTTAAGTCCATTAATGGCTATTAGCCAGGATGGGTAAGGAATGGTGTCCCTAGCCTCTGTTTGTCAGAGGGTGGAGATGGATGGCAGGAGAGAGATCACTTGATCATTACCTGTTAGGTTCACTCCCTCTGGGGCACCTGGCATTGGCCACTGTCAGTAGACAGGATACTGGGCTGGATGGACCTTTGGTCTGACCCAGTATGGCCATTCTTATGTTCTTAAATGCATAACTTCCATTAGTGTTATAGATTCCTCAAACATCAGTGGGTGAACAATCCCCATTATTTTTATTCAGATTGTATACCAGACCCTGATCAGTTGTAAAAGTGGGCAGAAACTGAAGGAAATGGACAGCACTAGCAAATACCATAGGGCAACAAAAACCTAGATAACTTTTTGCTCATTTTTCATTTCCCCCTTTGTTAAAGTTGTATCAAAGCATATCTGCCTAGCGAGACAGATTTAAACCAAACTCATCACCATAGAATCTGAGTGCTTAGAACTGCATATAACACCAGAATTAAAAACAACAAGCAAAATATAAAATGATTTTTCAAAAATCCTTTGTATTTCAGAAGCAACTTGTTAATAGCTAAACCAGAGGCATAATATGAAGATTCTAGATTTGCCCTGAATGCATTATGATTCTTTAGAGTCATTCCCATGGTACTGATTCTGATCTCAGTTACACTGATGTATATCAAGAGTGACTCAGCTAAAGCCAATAAAGTAACACTGGTGTAATACTGCCATAAGTTAGAGGAGACTCAGGCCTTTAATTTATATTTAGAGATAGTGTATAGAAAGCATTACATATATTGGCTTGAAAGCCCTCTGGGTAGGCACTTTGTACTCACCATATTCTGTATTCTGTTGAGCACATTGTCAGGCTCAAAAAATTCAGTGGTCAACATTAAATCGTCATTGTTGCCATACAGTTACCACAGTTATTGTCTGTTCTAAGTGTTGAGGAAAACTGTGGTGTCATTCTCAGATATCACTTTGCATAAAATGAGGTCACATTCTGCCTTTTTAAAGGCAGCCATTGTAATAGACATGAAAGAAAAAGGGGATCTGGATCCCATCTAGAAGTTAAGCACAACACAGTACAGCACAATTGCAAAGGACTTTTTGGGTATCATTCTTCAACTTATTAGCTCAACATTATAGTTAGTTATAATTAGTTAATTATACAGCTGGGAAATTTTTATCATTTTATGTGTGGATCTGTATGCACAGCTCCCACTAATATTAACGAGTGCGGCTACAGATCAATGGCATGATATCAATCTTTTTTTCCTCTTGCCGCATGAAAGTATCATGGCAAGTTGGATTTCTAGCTGTCCTCATTTTTGCAGGGCTGTTGCCATTTTTCTTTGGGACAGCCTTATGTCTTGGTCACTGGGGCCCATGCAACACAATGGCATCATGCCAAAATAACACATCATGAGTTAAATGTCATGGCTTGGTGAGGGCTCCTTAACAGAATCAAATCGTATATAGAAATACAGTTTTCATTTTATGACAAAGCTAAAATGGTTGACTGTACAGATTTATTTGTGCTCATTTCTATACAGCCAGCTGCTTAATATGGACAAACCAGTTAAGAAACAAGTGCCAATTTTCAGTGTTCAGCCCAATTTTCAGATGGAAACAGACTCAAAGGTCTTTTTAGCTTTCAATAGGCACAACACCTTCCTCTTCCTGTGTCCCAGTAGAAGTACCAATGCTAAAATCCATCTGTCTACCTTTTGGGCCAGATTTGTCCCTCTTGTAATTCCATTCAAGTTAATGGAGTTACACTAGGGATGAATTTGGTCCACTGTGTCTTCAAATCTCCCTTGCTCCAAGGTAAAAGGGGACAAATTTTGAGGCATCTCTTCCTGGGGAAACTCAAGAAATCAAAAACAGCTAGAAATGTGGAATAAGGGAAAGACCTTAAACCCCAGTGGAATATTTCCAAATGCAGTGAACTTGATGGTGTCAAAAGAGATATTTGGATTAGGGGAAGAAAGATCAAGGGAAGAGAAAATGTGTATCAAGGAGACAGAGAAGGATCTGGTTAGGCCATATGGAAGGAAGAATGAGGATGAATTGGAGAATAAGAGAGAAAGATGGAAGTTAAAAATCAAGATCCCAGAATGTTCAGGCAGGCAGACTGGCTATCTTACTTAGCAGGTTTATATGATGTAACTGCACAACAGAACTCCTCTGTATTTCCATCTGCCAGTAATTCCTGTGTTATTTCCTGCAAGTGAATGATATGGGTAACCTAACTGGAGAGCTTCCACACACCCCTAGCATTAAGGTCAAAGGTAAATAACAGAAGGCAAGTGCTTGGGATTTCACTTAAATGCTGATACATTTTAATAACAATAACAATAACAAAAGAGATGGGAAGGATTGGTTTCCTTACAGATAAAGGGAAAGAAGGTCTACCTAAAGACTAATTGAAATTTAATTTACGTCTCTGATTTATCTGACTACCTGCTGCTGGGTGGTAAAAGCTAGCTACAGTATGACTTACAGTATTTCTCTTTACATTCACATAAGTTAGCAGGCCAGCTTACTGTCACCCTGGGCTAACAGGGAGAGTAATTCCACTATTCCCACTGGTACAACATTAAGGGAAATGAATCTCATTCTGTTCCTGTTTTGTAGTTTATCAGATGATTTATTTACAGAGCAGTCTGTACGGCAAGTAAACAAATATGTTATTTTTACCATCTGCAGTCTGCAAATGGATTCTGAACATGAAAAAAAGAGACAGAGTAAATGTCTTTCCTGGATGTGCAAGAAATTCAACAACAGCCCTGGAAAATAAAAGGAATTGTATTACTGGGTGTTTAGCAGGAACTGATTTACATACTGGAGATCTTTCATGAATTACACAGACGTGGAAAGAAGAAAAAAAAGTGCCTGCTATTGCCCTCTACCACTGTGCATGTTGATGAATCCCTGGCACATGTTAATTATTGCCCTATTGTGTTTGGCAGCTTACCAAGGACTGTGATTGTAGACAGAGTGATCCTTTAGACTAAGAATGGCTTACTATATAAATTGAAAAGAGAAAGATTTGTATTTATACAAGCTGTGAATATTCCTTAGGAATAAGCCTTTTGGCTTTTAGTGCAATTAACTGAGATGAACTGCCATCTATCACAATATTTATCATTACTAAAATAAAAACCCAAACCCTACAAAATGGGTAAAACCAATTCCAGTATCAATGTTGGTTGGTCAGTAAAAATATTCTAATCTTTTACCAATTCTAAACCATTAGATAAGATGGTAATAATAATCATTAGCATGGTAAAAATCTAGGTAGGAGAGATGAAATCACCAATATTTGTTCACATTTTAAAACAAATACATTTGACTGTATTCCTACTCCCTTTTGTTTATGCTTCCTGTGACTATTCTAGCAAATGTTCTAATAAATATCTAGGAAGTGAGTTTATTTGGCAGGAATGTTTGACAAAACAATACATTTTTAATTGAATAATGCAGAATATTTGCAGATAGTTAATTAGAATTAGTATTCACATCAGAAATCTAATTCCAAGAGCTATGTTCATACAAAGTGGTACAGAAACAGTCTGTGTGACCCATGTGTTCAAGCAAAACAGCTCAATTTTTGAATATCAGAATTACACAACAAACTGCTCACAAATGAGCTACAGACTAAGAATTATTCACAGAAATTACATGGTGAATAATTTCAAACGAAAAATGAATCTGAGAAAATTACAACCTGGTTTCAAGCAGTTTGAAAGGAACAGAAAAAATGGAACAAAAAGAGTAAACATTTATTGAAAAATATATCCATTACAAATCATTCACCCATTCTGCTAATGCGATAGATAATACTTAAAAAATTTCCCTGAACTTCAAAGAATACATGGTGCTACACAAACAACTGTGCACAAAGCAACTAAAGTGCAACCATCACGATACACTGCACTATCATAATGTCTGGATTATAATTTTACAATCTGCCCTAAGCAAGGGGAAACGTTTAACTGCACTGCCCCAGGAGCAGGCCAGAGAATGAGTTGCAACTGTGTGACTGCAGCTAGTCTAGACATATCCAAGCTAACTTTAATCTAGCTGTCTCGGGTGTACTGGAGCAGTGAAGCCAACGCAGCACATGCTTCAGTGTGGGCTAGCTCCAGGTGTAATTACCAGGGTTCTGGGTGGGCTTGTACAGCCTGCAGTGAAGCAGGCACTGCTGTAACTTTGCTGCTCCAGGACCCAAACTAGCTAGATTAAAGCTAGCTCAGGTATGTCTTCTCGAGTTGCAGTCACACCCTGTGATTATAGTGCTGACATATACTTGGAGGAGGAATTCCTCCCTTTCTTACCCCTGAGAAATAAATTACTTCAATCCTTTTTGTGAAGTAGCTCATTCCCCACGTGTATCTAGCTGGCTGCCCTGCTGGTGGCTCCTCCCACACTCTATCCCTTCCTCATCAACTTGCACAGTGAGGGAATATCAGGTGTGTAACCTCTATTTTACTTCCCACAGCTGACACAATCTAAGCAGAGCCCAGCAGGGGAGTATGACAAATCTTACTGCCCTGTGCAGCCAAGTAAAGGTTGTGACAGTCTCTAGCCCAATATGAGTAACATTTCATACCAGTAATTAGGCTATTTACATGACCCTGAGATTGGAGCCTTAGGCCAGGTCTACACTACCGCGGTAGTTCGACGGCTGGCAATCGAACTTCCGGGTTCGATTTATCGCTTCTGGTCTGGACGCGATAAGTCGAACCAGGAAGTGCTCGCCGTCGACTGCGGTACTCCACCTCAGCGAGAGGAGTACCGCGGAGTCGACGGGGGAGCCTGCCTGCCGCGTGTGGACCGCGTCTGAACCGCAGTAAATTCGAACTAAGGTATATCGACTTCAGCTACGTTATTCACGTAGCTGAAGTTGCGTACCTTAGATCGAATTGGGGTGTTAGTGTAGACCAGGCCTTAGTTTTCAAGGGTAATTTCCCTGTGAGAATCAGAATTTCTAGTTTTTAATCAAATTGATATTATAAATATTTGTAACTCACAGTTTCTTCCAAAACTTTCTTTCATAGTGAATGGCATAGATTTTACAGACAATATTTTTAGACCCTAGAGGAAAACTGCATTGTACTATTCTTCCTATAAGAGCAACATACATGCCATAAGGACTAGTGTGTTCAAAGGCAAAACAAAACAAAGAAAAAAAAAACAATCCTATAAAACCCAACCAAAATGACAGCTTGTACTAGAACCAAGTGGTGAAGGGCCCAATCCTATCCCATTGAAGTCAATGGATGTTTTTATATTGACCTCATTAGGAGGAAAAGCAGGCCTTAGTCTCCTTCAAGATGCACACCCTGCACTCTGTGAGGAAGAAAAATGGACTTAGAGTCCTAACTCTGTTGTTGGTTTGTTTTAAGACACTTACAGGTATGGACTTAATAGAACTCTAAGGTTATCTCCACACTTCCTGGCAGCAGGTAGAGTACAGACACTGCACGTCCCCCTAACACAGGTATAAATAGCAGTATAGATGGTGAGGCACTGCTTAGGCCAGCACAGTAAAGACATGCCTGAATCCTTAGGGTATATGGCCTGCATAGTTCTTTTTTCACACCCAAGAAGTGCCTACCACATCTACACTGCTATTTTTAACAGTGTAATGTCCCATTGCCTCCATGCTGCCAAAGCCTTTCCCTGCCCCAGGGAGCTGCCAGAGCCTATCCATGCTGCAGAGAAAGGCTCCAGAAATGGGGAAAGGCTCTGGCAGGAGGGAGGCATCAGGTAAAGGCTACACATACCCTGCATAGTGCCACCATCATAGACAAGGCCTTAGATTCTAATATCTAATTTAAAATGTTCTTTTATGGAAAACATAAGAACATAAGAATGGCCATATTGGGGCAGACAAAAGGTCCATCTAGCCCAGTATCCTGTCTTCCGACAGTGGCCAATGCCAGATGCCCCAGAGTAAATGAATAGAACAGGTAATCATCAAGTGATCCATGCTCTGTCGCCCATTCCCAGCTTCTGGCAAAGATAATGTTTCTTTTTGGAAATTATGCATAATTGAATTTTAGAATTCATAATTACTTTATAAATTACGGGACAAAAACAATTTTTATTTTTTCATCCTTGAGAGATTTCAAACAGGATTTGACTCCTATGTAATTTATTTGGCCTTGGTATAAAATCTTTTTCTTTATTCTCTCTCTCTCTGTTTATGGAACTCTCTTTCTCCCTCTAGTTCTCAGTGAGAGCATATCCCAGTAGTATGGGCCTGCCACTTAACCTCTATGTAACCTGGGGCTAGTTGCTTAACCTTAGTACCTCAGTCTCCCCATCCGTGAAATGGGAATAGTAATACTTACCCTTCTTTGTAAAGTGCTTTGAACTCTGAATAAAATGGTCTTTATAGGTACATATTATTGTTGAGTGCCCAGTTCCCCCAGAAACACACCTAAACCCCCTTTTTTGGCCACTGGAATATAGGGATGGCACATAGCCAACCAAATGCCATATGCTACCCTAGGCTAAACACCTTGAGGACTTTAGTTTCTCTACAAAAGAGAGGGAGGCAGTTCATGTACTCTTGTTCAGACACTTGAACAGACAGTTGCACCTCAAGAGCCAAACCATCTGACATTGAACAATTGATCTGACACATCTCAATCATGGTTTTTATTTCTATGGAGCATGAAGACAGTACACTGAAAGATGACTAATTAAATTCTCTTTAATTTAGATACTGGTAATTTGTCAGCAATTATTCTCTTGACCAGACAGTTAGTTTTTAAAGCTGTTAATAATGAAATATTAATAGTTTCCTTTAAAAAGTCTCTACCATATGCTGGATACTCCAGAATTCATTAGATTGATTTTATTTTTACCGGGTTCAAAGATAATATATGTTCATTGTTCTACAGCTCCTCTTAGTACTGTTGTTTTATTTGTGATCCTGTTTGGTTCTACATTGTCAGTTTCTGTTAGACTATTGTCTCTAAATCTTAATAGCCTTTGTCATTTTTACACTGATGATCTGAAGTTTGATTTATTTATTCTTATGTGGTGCTACTATTTCTATGATTTTCTAGTGTTCTTAAAAGAAAGAACTATAGTTTTTTGTATAGGTAAATGCTTCTATAAATAAAATGTACTTGATCAAACTCTGGATTTACAGGTTTAAATTTTCAAATAGATGCCACAGAGTTATATAGACCAAATGGGCAGCTATAGATCTTTTGGGGTAACCTAAGAGACCTTTCCCACAGTTTTTAAATGGGTTGCTGAAGAGCACAAAAGAACTCTATTGTAAGTGTAAAAGAGACAAGAAATCTAAGGGAGTGTGGCGGAATGTGCCATCTATACAAGTATTTAAGGAGATCATTTTCAACAGTTAAAAGCAGAAATTTTGCTCAGTGAGCTTGGGACCCTGGGACACAGGTCACTACTAAAGCAGTTTCAACAGTAGACAGTGCTAGTCAGTGAGGGGATGGGCAATTGTGGGATGCGCTAATTCAGAGCATCTCCTGGACAGTCTGTGCCAGTAGTCCTCCTATGGAGTCCCAGATGCAATAGAAATGTGTAGGAACTCACTCTGCTATCTACTGGGGGTGAATTCCCCCTGCAGTTCAGCTATCCATATTGCATCAAAAGGTGAAAGCAGAGGTAAGTAAAGCCTGTACATTTAAGTGAAGGATTTAAACTTTTGAGGAATTAAGTACTACTGAACAGCACTTAGCTTTTAAAGTTTTGCCCTCTTTTTCCCATAAATCAAATTACGGAGGGACAAACTGCATTGTGAACATATCTAATATCAGTTTTCACTGCTGATTTTAAAAGGGAGCGATCTGAAGCACAGTACTCCAGTGTTAAAAATCACAGAGTACTGTGTGAACCTAGCGCTGAGCACTGGTATCCTGGGATTGCTCCATACACATTTTCTCTTGCCTGTGATACTAGTTAAGAATGCTGGAATAATGAGATTCTTCTTGCTACTGTGTATTAGCTCTAGTGCAGTATCAGGATTAACAACAGCACCGTGTGGCGGGCACTAGGGATTAATACATCAAGTACCTTGAAATGAAGGTGTGAAGTCTAAACCTCATGTAAGGCAGACTGTACTTTTATCCAGAGGCTAGACTGTGATTTGGACTGTACACTCCTGCAAGACAATAAAGGGGAAAAACGCCACTACACTTTAAACCACTGTGTGGGCTACCAAGGCCTTTAGACTGGGAGTACAGGAGTAAGTAGAGCTACTTGACTGCTTACTCCTTTCCTGGAACAGTGGACAAGGAGAAGCAAGAAATATGTGGAGCCTTGCTCTCTACACCTCTATACTGTGGCTAGCACAACTGAACTGGCATGGGGGTGTCAATATTCCCACAGAGCTAGGAGGAAGTAGGTGAGAAACTGTGACTCAGGGTGTTACAGTGGCTCCCAAGGTTACTTCAGGGGTGGCACAGCACCACCTTCTGCTCCACGCTATGTCTAAAATCACAACCTAGGCCTACCTGTGCAGACAAATGGCATTTTTACAGTGCTAATAGGGCTGACAGAAAATCGGGTTAATCATGTAACTCTTTTGGAGAAGGAAAGTTTGAGATATGGCTATGATAAACTATTGTTAATATCTGTGGGAATAGGAAAAGGATCTGCAAAAAAAACTTGTTTGGATTTTAAAATCTTTGTAGATGAATATTTTTGCAGAATACTGAGTAGGTGGAAAGGAAGGGAAATTATTCAGCACAGAACTGGACCTCTTTCCCCTGTCATTTTTAAATTGGCTACTTTCTAACCACTTTCTCCGTGCTTTAGCACAGGAATCTGTCACCCTTACTCACACTGGTTAGTACTTTACTTTGCCAATGGTGGGAAGACTAGAATAGATAAGTTGCCAAAAGCTGCCGGTAATTTTACTACTGTGCCAATGAAGTCTGCTCTTAGCAGAGTTATACAACATGGTGCTTAAAACATTGACATTTGACTAGAGCCCTATCTATGCTAGCACCCTCATCACCTATAGATGGAGTTGACGTTGTTGTCTCAACACGGGGCAATAACACAAAAATCCTACTGTAGATGTGACGGCTGCTATGTTGGCCAACACATTGAAGATTGAACTGGGGGTACCCAGAGATAAAAGCATGATCTGCTACAGCTTGTGATAAAACCCAGAAGCCAGGGGCTTATACCTTGTGGATCAGCAAAGAGGATTACCTCTAACATACACCCAGACACACTAGTATGTTACATACTTCCTCTGCTCAAAGGTTTGAATCATGGATGAGCCCCCGCTTATGTGACAGCTGCCCTCTGGCAGACACACTGGGAAATCAACTGGGAACCTCCAGAGATATAAGTATGAGCTGCTACAGCTTGAGCTAAAGAATCAGGACTTAAGCAGATCATGGTCTAACAACTCATATACTCACCCAAATGTTTGCATAGCAACTATCACAAAGGAGCCCCAATTCTGACTGGGGCTTTGGGGGTTGAACATACTACTACTCGTTTTTGAAGGTTGTAGATACCCAGTATAAAGATGAATTGAGATGGAACAAAGGAATATAACTTGGAATCATTGAAGAATATTTTAAAAAGGAAAAATTCAGGTTGAGTAGCAGGAAAAACTTCCTGAGTGTCAGATCTGTTGGGCTGCGGAACAGTGTTCCAAGAGAAATGTTGAAAGTCTCATCACTTATGACATTTAAAAGAAAACTGGAAGTCATGCGACACTGGCAGTAAGTTAGCAGAGGATCTGCTGCATAACATAAACTGAGCTGGCAATAACTCTGCTCTTATATGGGCTAAGCTTGCCCACTCTGTACCTTCTCCTCCCTATCAAGCCTCAGAAAGAAAGATGGTGATAGGACACAAAGCTATTTCGCAGTTTGCAGTTAATCAACATCCATCATGCAGCTGATTGGCACCATCTTCCTACTCACTATCCTACGGAGGGGAACTCCTGCCTCTAGTGAGGACAAAGAAACTCAAAAGCAGTTACTGAAGGTAAAGCTGGCAGAGAGTTTAAGTAATAAAAATGAAACCTTACATGTTGTTATTGGTAAGATTCAAAAGAAAGTCACTGACACAGAATGAAGGCAAGCAAGGCTGGAGACCAAGTTAAAAAATAATTCATAGCAACCATCAAACAAATATTGTTTTAAAAGATCTATTTTCCTTCCATAAGAAGTTCCTACACCTACCCTGAACCACTCCAGATTTCATTTTCAGTTCAGCCTAGGTCACTCTGTAGAACAATTTCAGCACAGTAGCACAGCACAAAAATGGAGAGAAAGCGTCATATTTTCTGTGATGTTCCCAGCATGTCTCGGCCTGATGCTTGATGCCTTTAGATCTGATTGTAAAACTCTTATTCACATTGGTGAGCATTTACGCAAGGCAGGGTTATATTTTATTTTAATGTATGGCATACTGTCAGGAATAATTTACTGTTGTAATTTCTATATGTTTTTCTTAGTAACATTCAGGGAGTCTCAACTTCTGAATACCTCTGTCATTTGTTAAACTCTTGATGCTTCTGGGAATGAGTCTATAATAATTTAATACAGAAGCTTCCCTTAATGCAAGTTAATATACAAATTTACCCTTGAATGGACTCACAGTCTAAAAAAACTAGACTAGTCAAAACACTGGGCTGTAGGGGCATAGCTCTCATAGCTACCGCCATCTCTTCCTTTCTCTCCTCTTGATTCATAAATCACAGTTCCATTGGATCCCCTTAATTTGCTGGAGCTGGGGGCATCACTCCACCTCTCCTTCCATAGCCCATATTCCCCATCTCATATGCAAGTTAAAGCACAATCTAACCTATCAATATTATTAATTTTAATATATATTAACACTAAGTGTGTTGGAAGCACTCATCACTGTAGTATCTGGGCACTTTTCAACAGGAGAACATCTCTTCCATCTCATTTCCTCCCTTAGTAGTCTCTTATTAAGAGGTTAAAATGCCAAGTGGACTTGGCATCCTCCCTATCCATAAGCAGACTGCCTGTCCCTTGCAGTACGTTAGAGCACCTTACCAGTTTAAGTTGTTAGGACAGGCTCTCCCTGGAAATGGCTTCCATAGCCCTGGGCTGGAAAAGATTGGTCCTCAGCTCATACAAGATGAGTCCAGGACTCTGACAACCAAAGTGTCCCAGTTAAAAGTGCTATGCAGGTGCCACTCCAGGGTGTGGAGCAAGAGGTGGTTATTAAAATAGCCTATTTAGAACACAGTAAATGGGTGACTTTGAATTAAACTCAGGACTGCATAGACAACAAGTGTATAGTGTTAAGCACTGGTGAGAATATGCTCTCAATGATTTGTCTTGCTTATTAGACAGGTTGCAGCATTTTGTATCTTTACCTACATCACTGAAATTTCAAAATCTGGCAAAAAAGGTTGAGGGGATCTCTTTTCCAACCAGCTCTGCTATACAGTCTCCTCTATCCATAAATGAGGACCCACAAATGGCCCTATCCCTAACCAGTGATCTTCCACTGTCTCAAGTGACCTTAGACAAACTCCCAGGCAATGGCTAAAAGTTAGCAATGAACTGCAATGACAGTAATTTGTAAATGTGAGATTTTGCATTCATGCAAACATGGACTATTTATGAATCTATGGTTTACAATTTGTGCATGAAACTAACCAAAAGGAAAGTTCATGGAATGCTGTGAGAACTGGAATTGCAAGGCTATGCACAGCTGTAGAATGAGATAACGTAGAAAATTAAGTGGATTAAGACTAGTTTTGTGTTATAACTCTGAAGGATTCCAGTTCTCATCAGCGGTAGGTTACCTAAAAAATTAACAGAATAGTCTGGGGAGAGTGTTCCGATGTGTATCAAACATGTATTAAGAATGATGGGGAGGATGGGGCCGATAGTTAACTTATAACAGATATAACCTTGTTTTTTATTGATGTTCTTTTTACATTATTGTTCATTAGTGGCTTAAGTTGTATCCTTCCTGATGGGAAGGTCATTTATAGGTCATGTAAGATTTTTAGCTGCTTCAGTTTGACTTATGGCAAAAGATAGAAAATAATTTAAATAACCAAATACATTTAGTGATCATAAGACAAATTTGACCATTTCCCTAGAGGTAGAAATTTTGGTACAATTTGCATATGGAATATAAACACTAGTAACCTATCAGTATCCCTTGTAACAATAAAAATTCATGACATGTCCAGGAGTCTTAGCAAGTGACAGCCCTGTGTGCATCAAAAGCAAGTCAACTAAACAAATGGACTGAACTAGTGGGAGGGAGAGTTGGAGAAATTAACTGCTGTGGGCTATAGTAAATGAGCAGTCTGACAAGGAGAAAATTGTGGTCATGAAAGTGTACAAATAGAATGGAAACGGAATTAACACCATACACAAAAAAAGTGTTTGCTGACATACATTAGAGACTTATTCCACCCAGAAGTTTATTGACTTCTTCTGCCCTCAACCAGCTACTGAAGATTTTCCAAACAGGACCAGTGAGATCACTCAAAACATTTAAACTTTGAAGTGTGGCTCAGCTGCTGGGTAAAAGTGTGCAAAATACATCTAAGGCCTGGTCTACACTACACAGGTTGATGTAAGCTGCCTTACGTCGACCTAATAATTAATGTGGCTACCAGGTCCCTTCCGCTGACAAAACTCGCCTGCTATATCGACTTAATTACTCCCCCACTGTGAGAGGTGTAGTGCTTAATTCAATGTTGTTAGGATGACGTAGAAGCAATGTAGACACTGTGTGCTTAAGTTGATCTAACTGGGCTCCAGGAGGTGTTTCACAATGCTCCATTGTGACCGCTCTGGTAAAGGTTTTCAACTCCACTGCACAGCAGGCAGCAGCCAGGTACACAGGAAACAGCCCCTCCCCTGTTAAATGACCACAAACTTTTGAATTTCCATTTCCTGTTTTTTCGGCATGGAGAGCTCGCCTGTCCAGCTGATCATGGCAGCTCCATGCTCCAAATGCACTCCAGCCTGAAATACACAAGAAGTGGTGGATCTTCTTGGTCTGTGGGGAGAAGAGGCTGTGCAGGCACAGCTCCAATCCAGCCATAGAAACAGACATCCATGAGCAGATCGTGCAGGACATGGGGGAGAAGGGCTAGACCAGGGACATGCAGCAGTGCCGTGTGAAAAGAAAGCTGCGGCAGCTGTACCAGAAGGCAAGGGACACAAAGAGTCGCTCTGGTGCAGCACTGCAGATATGCCATCTCTACAAGGAGCTGCATGCAATTCTCAGCAGCAACCCCACCACGACACCCAAGAGCAGCTTGGATACCTCTGAGGAGTTGGAGTCCCAAGCCAGAGCAGGCAACACTCAGGAGGTGGTCTTGGATGAGAAAGAGAAGGAGGAGAAAAATGGAAGACAGGCAAGCGAGGAATCCATTCTCCCAGAGAGCCAGGAGCTGTTTGTAACCCCGGAGCAGTCCAACCAGTCACAGAACAGCGTCATGGCTGAGTGTGATGCTGGGGAAGGAACCTCTGGTGAGTATGCAATTTCAAGTAATATTTTGGGGTCACATGTTCTTATATTCTACTTTTAATTAACATTAACAAGGTGAGGTAGAATGGCTATCTGCTTCTCAGTGGCTGCACCAGCTAGGTAGAGGGTGCCCCATGAAACAGACTGTTTATGTACACAGGGATGGCCTGGAAATCCTCCAGAGAGATCTCCAAGAAACTTTTGTGAAGGTATCCTGCAATTCATTGCAGAAGGTTTCTGGGAAGGGCTGCCTTATTTCTTCCACCATGGTAGGACACTTTCCCACAGCACTCCAGTATTGATTCAGCTGGCATCATCACAGTACACAACATAGTAGCATAAAGATCTGGTCTGTATCTGGACGCTTACAGCATCTGTTCCCTTGCCGCCTCTGTCACTCTCAGGAGAGTGAAATCAGCTAGGGTCACCTAGGGGAGGCGGTGATAGTTTTCATTTCAACTGCTTGGACCACAAACAATAGTGCCTATGCAAATAATAGTGCCTGTGCGCCCCTCCCCAGTTGTGATTTTCTGCCCCTTCACCCTTCAAGGAATACCTTGTGTAAATGAAAAGGTTCTGCCTTAAACTTCCTTGAAATAAGGGGAGTGGTTTTTATATAGCAACTCTGCACTAGACACTGGATTGTACTGACAATGGTTGCTTTGTGCTTTCCATGGCTTATAGTTGATAGTGCGGCCTTCAGCTCTTCCTCCACACCAGCAGAGAGGCTCTCCCAGATAAGAAGAAGGTAAAAGAGATCATGTGATGATGTGTTTAATGAAATAATGAATGCTTCTGGGACAGCAGACACTGAGCAGAAAGCCTGGAGGATTTCTCTCTCTCTGTAAAACTGGTCATGGGCATAGCAAGCAGGAGAGCAGCCCAGAAGCATGAGCATGGCAGGCAGCAGGAGAAGCTGGGGATTCTGAAGGAAAAAACAGACATTTTGAGGCATCCGGTTGACCTTCAGGAGAAACACCTTGAGGCTAGATTCGCTCTGCAGCCCCTGCACAATGTCATTCCAACATCGCCGTATTCCCCCTCCTGCTCTCCCAAACATTCCAGGAGGTGAGGCGGGGAATGCAATATCCCTTCCACTCAACCCCAGGGGAGGGTCCTAAGAATAAAAGCTGCACATACGATGATGTGTGACAAGTAAGGCTACTGTGCTTTTAAAGACAGATTAATGTGTTTTTCCCCTCCCAATTTTATTCCACCATGTGTCCAAGGTTAAATTCTATTTGTTATCTTTAAGTTTCAGTATGTTTATTCAATAAAACTCCATGTTTTGAGAATGAATTCATCTTATTAATTTAAAATGTGGGGTGGGGGGAGAAGGGAAGGGACAGGGAAACTGAGGCAACAGAAGGGATGTGCTGGAGATAAAAACCCAGCAGTCACAGCAAGGTTCACACTATTGGAAGGCACAATACAGAGATGCTGCACACATTACCGTGGCTCATTACTGAATTGGGTTTTCAAAGCCTCCCTGAGACACAGTGGTCCACACTGAGCTCTTCTTATAGCTGTGATATTTGGCTGCTCAAAATTAGCAGACAGCCTATCTGCCTCCATGCCCCACCCCTGTAGAAACTTCTCTCCCTTTGCCTCACAGATATTATGAAGCACACAGCAGGCCGCTATAACCATAGAATCATAGAATATTAGGGTTGAAACGGACCTCAGGAGGTCATCTAGTCCAACCCCCTGCTCAAAGCAGGACCAATCCCCAGACAGATTTTTACCCCAGTTCCCTAAAGGCCCCCTCACAACCCTGGGTTTAGCAAGCAAGCCAATGCTCAAACCAATGAGCTATCCCTCCCCCTGGCCCCCATGGGGCTATTACGTTCACTGAGGTCTAACCTAGTAAGCAAACTGCACCAGTGACCCTTTAAACAGGTAAGGCACATTCTGCTACCATTCTGCACTTGCTGAGTCTATTGTTGAACCGATCCTTTCTGCTGTCCAGGTGTCCAGCTTCATGAGCCAGGGGAGTAAGGTGTAGGCTGTGTCTCCCAGGATCACTATTGCAATTTCAGCATCACCAATGGTTATTTTTCAGTCTGGAAAGAAAGTCCCTGCTTGCAGCTTTCTGAACAGACCTGTGTTCTTAAAGGTGCACATGTCATGCACCTTCCTTGACCATCCCACGTCGGTAAAATGGTCCCAGTGATCCACCAGTGCTTGTAACACCATTGAAAAATATTCCTTTTTGTTTATGTACTCTTTGGCAAGGTGATATGGGATATGAGTATCATCTATCACCCCACCACAGGTAGGGAACCCCATCATGACAAACCCATCCAGTATCTTTTGCATATTGCCCAGAGTCACAACCCTTCTTGGCAAAAGGCAATGAATGGCCCTGCATACTTGGATTACAACAGCCCCCCATGGTGGATTTACCAACTCCAAATTGATTCCCCACTGACCGGTAGCAGTCTGGCATTGCAAGCTTCCACACAGCGATTGCCACTCACTTCTCCACTGTCAGACCAGGTCTCATTTAATGTTGCTGTGCTGCAGGGTTGGGGAGAGCTCCGCACACAGTTCCTGGAAAGTGGCCTTGTGCATATGAAAGTTCTGCAGACACTGGTCATCATCCCATAACTGCATAACAATGTGATCCCATCAGTCAGTGCTTGTTTCTCGGGACCAGAAATGGCGCTTCACCATATTCAGCTGCTGCATGACTGCCAGCAGCAACTGCGAATTGTTTCTTTCTATGGCTTCCAGCAGGGCTGCTTGAAGGACATTGCAATGAATTGCAAATACTGCAGGATAAGATGCATGGTGTTTGTAACGCTCACACCACAACAATAGTGCACAGCTGAGTGGGGTCCGTGCGTCTCAGGATATGACATATGTGCCACTATGCCAGCCTTTTGAAAAAAGGCGTGAAACATTATGGGTTCCAGCTGAAATCAGGGGAGGGAGAAAACTGCATCATGGGACGTTGATGCCATGTTTCCAGTCCCCCCTGCGAAAATGTTTTGGTCCTATGAGGCATTGCAAGCCATTTCCAAAACTTCCTATGGCAAGTTGCACTGTGGGATAGCTACTCACAGTACACTGCTGTCTGCATCAATGCAAGCGCTGGTAGTGAGGATGCACTCCATCAACACAAGGAATGTGGTGTGGACATGCACTACCAACTTAATTACTGCGGTGGCTGGAGGTCGAGTTAAGTTTGTAGTGTAGGCATGCCCTAAGACTTCATTAAAAAGTGCGTGCATGATATCTTCTGTAAGCTATGCAGCTGTGTGGAGCACTCCCTCATTGGACTAAACTCTAAAAGGTTACTTTTTAAAGACTAGCAGGTGTACCACCTTATGGTCAGCCACAGGAGCATATTGATCATGCCTGTTAAGCTTCTAAGCAACAAAGTCTTCTTCACAAGAACTAGAGGATCTAAAGTCTTTTTTCAGTTCATCACAAGAAACAAGCAGAAGTTCCAGACAAGAGGATGGCTGTAGTGTCCAATTTTCCATCCCTTGACATTGTCAGAAAAAATGAGCAGGAGATGATTTTCTTGACATAATACTGTGGTTAAACCTATAAATTCAAACCTGCTGTTCTAGTTGCCAGTGTTATGAGATACAGAAAATCTATGAGTTCATGAGACATTTATGGACAAAGCACTAGAAAAATGTACTGTAGGGACTAGGGAACAGTCCTGTAGTGACAGGGGATGGACTAAATAGCTCAATAGATGTTTTCCTAATTACCAAAACAGTCTCTTCTGGAAACAAAATATCAGAAATTAGACCTAGTTTATGGTATCAAAATCAAATACCTCTGAAAACCTCTTTTGCTGTAACCTGTATCAGAATAATTCTAAAGATAAAGAAAGCTTTTGTAACCTTTTATTTCAGGGTCCCCATCGTGTCCATCCTCTGGAATGCACTAGTAACTTCTACTCATAAAGCGCTTACAACCTGCATTTAAGCTTATATCCAGCATGTATAAAGTATGAAGCCACTGGAGGGCACTGTGAGGAGCAAAGGGCCATAACATCAGTGCCAATGATACTCAGCTGTATGTCTCCTTCTCAGTATATAAGGATAGACTATAAAACCTGCTTGTGCAATACCCGACAGACCTCTAGCAGACAGCATTTGCCTGCCTGTTACTATTGTTATTTATTTATATTCTGGTAATGCTTAAAGGCCCCAGACCAGTTGCCAGAGTGGTTCACTATCATGGTGACCTGCTAGACTGATCTCTTCTAAATAGTAGAGTAGTCACAAATGCCGTCCTTCTATTTTTTTTTCTGGCCAAGTGATTGTGCCCATTATTCCACAATGTAGATATCTCCACAGTTATTCACGCCTTTGTCATCTCAAATCTAGACTACTCAAATGAACTCTACCCAGAAATACCACAGAAGGCCACTTTGTAAGCTTCAGCTGGAACAAAACACCTCTAAGTAGATCAGACTAATGAAAGTATGTGCACACTATGCTGCATGGGCTGCCATCTGAAAATGAATGTGCTAATTATAATTCATTATTATTATCAAAACCAAGCAAGGTATTTTTAGCAAATCATTAAGTTTCTTTATTTGCACATGGAATGTCCTTGAGCAGTTCACATGTTCTTTGAATTTATTTGAAATTATTTATCATTTTTTTTACAATTTTTTCCCCTATGAACTGGGAAAATTTTGCTACAAGAACTCGATACTTTATGTTCAAAATTGGTGTTGCATTGGCTTGTTGGGATTGGTCACATTTGGCATGTGGTATTGTTTCTGTCCCCTGGTTGGATGAACATACACTCTTACAATCAGAAGGAAGGTTTGAAGAAGCCACTGGATCTCTGAATTTCTCAGGGAGCAGTCACTGTTTAGGGAGAGATGGCAGATAAACAGGATTAGGGAATTTTAGAAAACTGTAAACCTTTTTCTTTCTGGACCACACACACCCCTGCCTCATGCATCATTCCTAGAAAATTAGACTATTGTAAGATGAATTGGTTGACTGTGTGCAAAGGTAAAATTTCATTAATCATATTCAGAGCAAGTAATTGTCTGTGCATATATTACTTGTGAAAGGTGTTGTCAGATCCTTATCTGGATTGTTTAATTTCCTCTGTGCCAGTACTTTGGTGAGAGCTTTGAAAATCCCTGTGTTCCTGCTTTATCAAGTAGTGAGATTTTTAAAATGACACAACTCTGGCCCCATCCCAAAAAACATTTATTCTACTGCAAAGTGGACACAAGTTAAAATAAATAAAGTTAGTGGGAATCTATTATTTTGTGACCTAATCTTACAAACATTAGGGAGCGCAGGTTTTCAAACTGAGAATGAGATAGTATCAGAGTGGAGGTCTACGGTGGAAAGCAAGATGAAAGAAGTGAATTTTGAGGGATTTAAAGGAGGAAAGGGTAAGTCTCAGTTACCTCAAAAGGACAAAAGAAACACTTTGACTATCTGTCCCAAGGGTGAAGCTGATGGGAAACAATGACTGGGCTTCATGGATTCTCGTACTGGATTTTCTTTTCTGGGATTCTCACCTGCTAAATATAAACCCAAGCCCAAACTTTTGGAGCAAAATATAAGACACATTTGCCTGGCTTTTCAGTAACTACAGGTCTTGAAATCTTCTAACACTTGGTCTACTGGCTGCTATTCAATTGCTGTGGAGGATTATTATTTTAGTTTATGTAATATCCACCCTTATTTCACCACTATAGGTGCCTTATAAGTAAATACATAAATATTACTGTTTTATTTTCAGTGAAACATAGCAGCTTATGCATGGGAAGCGTCAAAAGAAGCCATGGATGGCTGCTATTTCCCTTCTAGTATACATTACCATAGTCAAAAATATACAGTATCCCATCAAGTTCACATGAGATCAGTTCAAGGAAGCCACTCAGGATTGCAAATAAAGGAAAAAAATTAAGTCCATCTGCCGAACTGCAGGCTGCAGGCTCTTAAAAGTGATTTACTAGTTTATCTAGTGTTTTAAAAAGTCATTCTATTAAGCTGTAAATCATATCACTCAATATTACTATATCTGCAGGTAAAATTAATGATAGAGATAAACACATTAGAAAAAGTCATGGCATGTAACTATACCATGAAAAAATTGATGAATAGTGGCTTAGCAGTTGTGACATCGAGTTCAAACTTAATTTGAATGGTGAAGGGCATCATCGTGTTGAGCAGACAGGATAACAATAAGTTCATAGTGGCACACAGTTTGACTCATCATGGGAGAAATAGTGCAGTAACATAGTAAATATGGTGACGTGACATTTTGAAGCCCTGAAAAATATAAGTCTGCAGTTAATCTTGGATGAAATGTGCATTTCTGAACTCAGATAAATATTAGTTTCCCTGAAATGATCATATAAGCCAAGTCTCCTTTCTCCATCAACTGTAGGTAGCCTGAAAGAAAGTTAGAAACACAATCTTCGCTTTAATGGGTGGGAAAGTGGAAGGAATTATTTCCAGCACTTGGTACAATTTTTCACTGGATGGAAAGGAATTCCAGCATAACAGTCAATGATACTCTGCAGTCTCCGCATGTTAGAGCTCCATTTTCATCTTATAGCCAACTTACTAGTAGCAACATGGATCAGTAACTATCATAAAATTAAGAAGCATCCAAAAATGTTCAGCCAGTTGGATCACTTGGTTGGCTGGACATCCTGACACCTCTTTTTAGAAAGATAATGCAGGCAATGGAAAATTCAATTGATACATCCATTGTTACTATTGCAAGGGGGAAATGGCTTAAATTTTTTTAAACTGCAGATGACAAAAATGTAAAATATATTTGAAAAAATAGGACTAGTTTCATAAGATAATGAGAACTTCTCTCGACATCTCTTTTCAGATCAGAGTTACTCTGCAGTCTCAATTTGGGTGAGACAATCACTGCATGGCTTTGCCTCCTGGTTCCTTTGGACTCTGATATGAAAAGAAACGTTGTTGTGAGCAATTATTAATATATAATTAAATGTCAGAATACATCCATCTGACTATTTATTTATTTTTTTCCTTCATCTCGAGCCTTAATTTGAATGATTCAGAAAAACAAGGAATAGGCTTGTGTTCTGTACAAAAGATGGAAATGTCATTATAAAACTCTTTTGATGTGGTACTGGTGATGCTAGTCGAAAACTGAAATCTAATTTTTTTCCTGAAGTTTATTTAGGGAGGGAAGCTGGCAAATAGTTTACCTACGGAAGAAGAAGAAGAGTGTGGCAGAGAAAGGAATTAGGACATTTAAATCAACCAGAATAAACAACAACTTGAATTGATTATTATAACCAGCACCGATTCACAGCTGAAAATGCTGACAGTAAATGCTTCTTGTGCCAGATTCTGATCTCAGTTACACCAGTGCAATCATTAATGAGATTAGATGGTGACCCGTTGTATTAATACCTAAAAACGAATAGATTTGGGTCAGGCTTTGTTTTGTGTACCTGATTCAAGATGAAAACATACAAGTAGGGTGACCAGATGTCCCGATTTTATAGGGACAGTCCTGATTTTTGGGTCTTTTTCTTATACAGGCTCCTATTACCCCTCCACCCCCGTCACAATTTTTCACACTTGTTGTCTGGTCACCCTACATACAAGCCACACTGCATGGGACTACATACCAGTTTTTGAGTGCAGTTTAGGCAAGTGGATGTTTGTCCATGGAAAACAGATGTTGGCAGAATTCCCCTTCTGACCACAGAAGAATTATGCTCACAGTTTGAAATATTGCAGGTGTTCACCCAATACAGCAACAATTCACATCTTTCTCCTATGTTCCTACATCATGACTAAAGATAATTTTAATTTGGAGACACAAACTGCTCTCCATTTTTTGTTTGAACCAGGTGTACAGTACAAATAAAAGGGCAAATCCAGAGCCTACTACCCAGCCCTCATACCCAGGGCCGGCTCTAGGCACCAGCGTTCCAAGCATGTGCTTGGGGCAGCACTTTTCAAGGGGCGGCACTCCGGCCCCATTTTTTTTTTGTTTTGTTTTTTTTGCGTGGGGCAGCAAAAAACCTGGAGCTGGCCCTGCTCATACCCAGGCTGGGTACTGAGCAGACACATGAGGAGATGGTGGGGATAGGGAAGAGAGGAAATAATCTTCCCTCTAGACCATGGATTATTGTGGAGTTGCTTCCACAGAGACCTAAAGTCTGGAATAAAATCCCAACAACAGAAACAGTCCTCCATCACAACTGGCATCTGGAGGGCATCCTCAGCAGAGGGCACATGGATTGAACTGGCATAGGGACCGAACAACTTTGAAATGGTTCCTTCTGATCAGGCAGGTCAGTGGAGCATTGTGCAGAAATGTGTGCCTCCTGTATTGTATATGTTTTGTAAGCTGAAGGTTTCCTTACTGCTGGTAGGGGGCTCTGTTTACACTTCTTCCTTTCCCCCCCGTCCTATTTACATCTCACATATTCTGAGATGCTGAAGCCCAAACACCCACAAGACCCCCCTATAAATCACTCCAATGTCACTTTATGTCAGTTCCACTGGCTCTCACACTGGGCCTGATTCAAATCCCATTGAAATCAGTCTTTCAACTGACTGCAACAAGCTTTGGATCAGGCTCCCTTTGACCAGGTAGAAACATGCTGGTGGTTTGGTAGCTGGTTTCTTTCCTATTCAGCATTTCCCACAAGACTAATGGGGGAACCAGCAGTGAGCATACGAGGTTGGAGGGCCTTCTTCAGAAAAAATGGACTCTTGGGCATCCTACTCATTACATCTCTACAACTAAGGAAAAACATGAATTTAATAAACATGAATACCTTGTATTCACACAGTGCCTTTTCATCTATAGATCCCAAGCTTACACAGTATAATTATCCTTATTTACAACTGGACGTAGAAGCACAGAGAGGTTAAATGATTTGCTTAAGGTCACACAGAAAGTCAGTGATAGAGCTAGCAAGAGAACTCAGGTCTTCTCATTCAGTTCCATGTCCTATTTACTTGACCACTGCCTAATGCTGATATTTCCTGCCCATCCCCCCCCACACTTTGCTTCACTGCTTTTGCATGTGCCGAACCAAAAGCTGAATCTTGTTGCCTATGTTCAAAGGATAAATCTAAGCTGCAGCTCTTGTTAAAAAAACAAAAACAAACAACCTTATATTTTTAATGTGTTTTTGTAAAAAATAAATCACATTATTTCTAAATGGCACCTGCTAGAACACAAGCACAATCTAGACATTTATATAGATGCCTAGAAGATTATGAATGAATGAGCACTCATTTACATGGGGCCAGGAGTTGCTCCGGTGTAACTGAGAGTTGCATTTGGCCCAATGTATTGAGCTATTTTGAGGAAAAGATAAAAATAGTCTATTTTTGATTTTTAGTAAGATAATGTATAAGGGAATATGGCCTGGATTCTGCCAGTTGCTTAGCAGTTTGGTGGCCATTCAGCAAAGCACTTAACTTTAAACCTGTGAATAGTCCTATGACTTTAATGGGACTATTGACAGGTTTAAAGTTAAACACATGCTTAAGTGTTTTGCTAAATCAGAACCAGAGTGCTCAGCACCTGGCATGTTCAAGCCATATATTAAAAGCTGTAAAATCATAAAAACACATTTTTGTATTGGTGAACAACATTCTAACCAGTTAGTTTGTGAACTAGTGACCAGTTTGTCAACTATACACCCTCTATTCAAGCCATTCCTCTTTGTTTTTCTTTGTTGCTTGTTTATTCTATTGATGCAAATTCATACTGTCGTATACTTTTCTTACCAGTTAAAATTAGCATGTGCATGCATGTGTGGGTATATACATATGCTGGGTTTTGAGGTTGGGTTTTTTAGATTATATTTTAGATCAGGAAAAAGAATCTGGAATATATACATATATTTACATATTAGATATCTATACCTTTATATCCATCTATATCACTATGTAAAATAAGTGTGTATAAATATATATTTTATATATGTGTGCACGCAAGGTATAAATACATGTTGTAACATAAATGATTTGTTATAGAAATATCAATGTTTCTAGATTACACTGCATGCTAGATGAGCTGTCATTAGCACAGAAAGGATGCATAGCTTTTCAACAAAAGAAAAGAATGAGGCTGCCAGAGTGTTGCAGTGGTTTGGGCGTTTTTGTGTGTCTTTTTTTTTTTCTCCAGCATCCATCCCTGCCAATCTTTGCACTGCCAGTAGGGAAAATCATATCCATGGCAACCAACTGCACCATTCCTACCCACATCAATGACGCCTCCAATCTAAACTGTCAAATATTCTATGCACATCATGTAAAATAGGGCTCTTTTCCTCATACCTCTGTGCATCTAGTTTCCGTGGCTACATGTTTATGCAAATGAGAATTGTCCTTTTTCTCTCAGGTTGATTGAACACTGAATTTGTTTTGCACCTTGGCAATGCAAAGCCATGCTGTCTTGCCACCTGGTCTACCACGTAATTGCAAAAACTACATTATAATGATAACTGTCCCAAAATTAGCCTGATAACACCATCTACCTGGCTTGCGACAGTTAGATCATACAATAAAAGGAGGACATTAACAAGATATGAAGATAATGTTTAATTGGCTCTCTAGAGCCTACTAATTTTTGATATTGAAAAGCTAGTATTTGATTTGTGCTTTTTAGTTAGTGAGGAGAAAACATCCTTCATCAATTCTGAATGACAAATTTACCCATCAGTTTTTTGCATGGGGATCTAGAATTCTAGGAATTCTAAATGTTTCCTACTTAGAAGAAAAAAAAAATCAAACATCCTAGGCCTGTGCTCTACATTTTAATTAATTCAGGATCAAATCCTCACTCCAAATTACTTCTCCATCCTCTCCCCCTCGAAAAAGTAAGCTCCGGAAGCGGAGTTGCTGGATATACAAATGATAAAAGGGTTACAACAGAGAGAATTGGGATCCAGCAGGAGACTCACCCTCCCCAAACCCCATTGTTGATCCACCTTATGAGGCTATGCAGTGTGTGATTCCCTGATGTGCAATACAGGAGATGTTCAGTTTCTGTCACAGGAAACCACAGTACCTCATTTTATAGAAGAGAAATGTTATTTTTAGATGAAAAAGAGGAACTGGAGCTCAGAACCTTGTCAGTGTTATTTTGTAAAATAGAAAATCTCCTGTACAAAAGACATTGCACTAATAACAAAAAGCTTTTTTTGGTCCACCCACATTTTGGTGGTATTTATGTCTGGTTTGCAAAAATAATCCGTAGCCTAAGGCTTTGTAATAAACTGGGTTGTGAGAAGGGTGAAGCGGCTGCATAAAACAAATATGTAACTCAGTGCTACAGTTAGCAAAAATCAACAATTTCATTCTTGAGACCAGACAAACAAACAAGCAAACAAATGCATCCAACAGTGAATATGCAACATAAAGTAATTCCATCTGACATTAATGTTTCCATTCTAAGATTACCATCTGTGAAGAGGTAGCTCTACATCTACAACTCTTACCTACCAACACATGTTCTGCAAGAACAGGCATTATATCTAAATCAGCTATCCCATCAAGCCTAGCTTCCTTAAAAAAACAGCATCAATATTGCATCATATCACAATAATAAGCCGGCCACCACTTCCTGCAGCTCCCAATGGCCGGGAATAGAGAACCCAGGCCACTGGGAGGTGCGGGCGGCTGTGCCTGTGGACGGTCAATGTAACAAACTGTCTTGTGGCCGCAGGTTGCCCACCTCTGCTGTCAAAGCTATGGTTCCCCTCCCCCATGGAATTTTATACAATCCCTGACCCACACTGATACATAAACTTAATACAGCAATATCTCCCAAAGACATTACAGGAAATTGTCATCTCTGCCACAGTTAGTTCCTGCTGTAAAAAAATGGCCCAGCCCATTAGAGAGAATGCTAAATGGTTCCTGGTTGTTCCTGTATATGACAGGGAAGTGCTAGCATGTTAGCAGGAGGTTTTCCAATCCAACTGACAAGAAAGAGGAAGCCCAAAGAAGAAGTGGTTGGCTAATCAAAAAGGAAAAAGTGACTTCTTTCACAAAATTCATTCACACATGGTAAGGGGTTCACCAAATGCACTCATAGAAAGCAAACAATGTACCCCAATAGGGGTTTGTCTTTTCAAACTGTTCCAATTAAGTCACAGAAAACAAAAGGGCTTCAAGAAATAAGTGTGACCATAAAGTAAAATGCAAATATTCCTGTAAATAGCTATTTTCTCCCCTCTGGTACCACCTTGCCATTCATTAACTAAGGAAGGGTAAAGTACCACTTCACAAATGTGTAACTACATAAGAATATTATTAATTGTTAGGGGGAGGAATCAGCATTTGCTTGTAAGTCCAGGTAGAGGCTAGGATAGGTCACCAAAGACCTTTCAATGAATGAACAATTATGAATTTTCCCCCCAGTGAAACTCAGAGGGGGAATGGAGGGCTCAACCTGAGCTGCCAGCTTCCTTCTGCAGTCTCTAGTCCCTGCTGCTGACAAAGGGACCTGAGGACTCACATTCTGTCTGTGATGACTTTGGGGAAAATGCCAGGCCAAAGACCAAGAGAGGTGAGAGCCTGATCAGGACAAACATATTGCCTGATCCTCAAAAGAACATGGGTCCCTATCCTCAGCCAAGAAGATGGAAACTATGAGTGGATCTGGATAATCTCCTACCACATTTCAGAGCATGCTCCACAACCTCCCCCTTACACAGAGTGTCATTGCTTCCTGAGAGATCTCCACCCTATTGCTGCTTTGTCATGTTTTCTTCTAACCCATTACTGAAGCCCTTTATTCATGGCAATGGGCTCCACCAGCTACCAGCTACCCAACCTTTGTGCATTTAAGACTAAGTACTAAAAACTCACACAACATGTGTTTGGAGTTAGTCTTTATGTAAGGAGGAGTTATTCAGTGGGAGCTTGTTGATTAATAATGCTATTCAGGATGCACTGCCCACCTCCTGTTTTTTTTTTTGTTTTGGGTTTTTTTTTTTTTTATGGTTCACGCACATGTAATCTGTTGGTGTCTTTGAGTTAAAGAATTGCTCCCACTATATAAGTGCATTAGCACTGGGTTTCCCTGTAAAGTTTCCTGGGAAGATGACAGGTTGTCCATTCTCTTTCCCCAGGCGGAGGCACCACCCACATTGTTTAAACTGGTGCTGGATTTGTACCCTTGGAGAATCTCCACAAAGCTCAAGTCTTCAGCTGATAGCTTGAGACTTCTGGCCAGAAGACAGTGGCCCTTCTCAGAGGCAAATAGGTGGAATCCCCTTGAGGCAGGGATTACATATTTATTATAAGTGGGGCAGGAAGCAATGCCTATAGTTAAGGTTGCCTGCCACTTTCCATGGTAAGGTCCTGTTTTCAGTTGCTTATATCTTTGCCAAACTTAATTTTTTTATGCTCGAAATTTCTACTGGCTGTCTGCCTAAGCCTGAACATTTTGGAAAATTTTGAGTTAAAACAGATCAGCCATTTCTGAGAATGATAATATATATAAATAAGTTATTTTCCCCTTGGTAAAACAGTCTTACAACTATTTCCTTGAGAAGATCTAGCATCCCATGGTTTGGAGTAGGGACTTGAAGTTTAACAGAGGTTCACCCTGTGGTTTTTGTTGTCCCTGAGAAATTTCACCCAAATTTGACCAAATTATAAGCCTTTGAAAACTCTCACTCCATATATGCTCAGTAGAGTATGTCACCTAAATTCTCTGAAGATTGTGTGTATTGGGCATGCTCCAGCCCCTCACAGTTCCAAGGCGAACCTGACTCTGCATGCACCATCCCCAGAGAGCAACTGAGCATGCGCCATCCCAGGACTGCAGAGGCTGAGCAGGACACTCTGAAATTGCTTCTCCTGGGGGCCACTGTGGCACTAGACACATGAACTAAGAGCAGGGAGACTACCCCACCTGTGCTCTCAATGCTCTCACTGCTGGCACCCAGGTAGCAGAGAGAGGAAGGAGGAAGCAAGCTGACTTGAATGCAGAAGAATGAGGACTGGGGAAGGGGATGTGTGTGAGGAAAGGGCAGGGGCAAGTATAGGAGCAGGGTTAGAGGACAGAGGGGGTAGATGGCCAGGAGCTGGGGAGGATTGCAGCAGGTGAAGGGACAGGCTGGAGTGGACAGGGACAAAAGAGTTTGTATCCACTAGAGAACACCACTCTCCTACAGAACCTGGTATTGAACTCATTCTTCCTCAGTCTCAAAGTTCCTTTGCTGTCTAACAGCTGTGAAACCCATTGGTAATATGTGTGTCTCCATTCCCCTCTAGTGGCCAGTCCACAGAGGAAACAACAGCCTATCACTCCTTCCAGTTGCTGTGTTAGCTGAAGTGGTAAAGGATAGTGCTATAGATCTAAAAATTCCAAATAGTTGATGAACCATGTGGGAGGCAGTGGGTGTCATTCTTCGATGGGATGGAATTTCTGTTTGAGGCCCGCCCCCCTTGTTTAAGTTTCTTAATATGTTAAAACAACCTAGGAAATTACATTCAAAACACTGTCAGTGACCAGGACGTGGGCGATCATTCCCAGTGATGAGAGCAGGAGTCAGGAATCAGAGACCAGGATCAGAGCCAGAGGTGGAGGCCCAGTGCCAGAAGCAATGGTCAGAGCAAAGGTCAGGAATTGGAAGAAAGGGTCAGGACCAGGTTACCTGGAGTGAGACAAGGCTTGGGACAAACAGTCACAGGAGCTATCACAGCCATGGACAAATGGTTTGCACAGCTGGTGAACTGCTATTACTGAAATCAGGCACCCTACTACAGGCCAGCTGCACTCATTAGGTTGCCTGGAGACTGGCTCTGCTGCAGGCAGGGCCGGCTCCAGGCACCAGCTTAACAAGCAGGTGCTTGGGGCGGCCAAGGGAGAGGGGCGGCACCTGCGGCAATTCGGGGGCGGCAGGTCCCTCACTCCCTCTAGGAGCGA